>NW_008240228.1:1335118-1369345 GCF_000691975.1 Corvus brachyrhynchos
GGGGGCTGCAGCCGACTCGGCGCACCTGGTGCTGCTGGTGGGCTGTAGCTGAGGTGGACACCGGGCTAAGCTCGCCAAAGGCCCTGTGTGTGGGTCTGGTGGGGAGTCACGGAGGGATGTGTCTGCAGACCATGTGTGGCCGTTCTCGCAGAATCATAGAATGGCCTGGGTTGAAAGGAATCTCAAACGCTATCTCGTTCGAAACCCTCTCCATGGGCAGGGGCACCTTCCACCAGACCACGTTGCTCAGAGCTCCATCCAACCTGGCCGTGAACATTTCCAGGGATGAGGCATCCAGGTCTTCGCTGGGTAAACGGTGTCAGTTCCTCACCACCCTCACGCTGAAGAATTTTTTCCTCCTATGTAATCTAAACCTACCTTCTAGTAGTTGGAAGCCATTCCCCTTTGTCCTGTTACTCCAGACCCCTGTAAATAGTCCTTCTCTATCTTTCTTGTAGGCTTCTTTCAAATACTGGAATGTCACAATTAGGTCTTCTGAAGCCTTCTGTTCTCCAAGCTGAACAATCCCAATTCTCTCAGTCTTTTCACATAGGAGAGGAATTCCATCCCTCTAATTATCTTGGTGGTCTCTGGACTCCAACAGCTCCATGTTCTTCCTGTGCTGGGACCCCAGATCTGGACACAGCACTGGAGGTGGGGTCTCACCTGAGCAGAGCAGAGGGGCAGAATTCCCTTCCTCACCTGCTGCCCATGGAGCTTTGGATGCAGCCTGGGGCACAGGGGGTTTCTGGGCTGCCAGCGCAGCTGACAAAGCAAAGATTTGTGGCTGAGACAGTGGTAGGTACAGGATTATTTGTGACTTGTTTAAATCTGCTGCTGCAGCAAAGCCAACAGGGTGCTGAGTTCCATCAACCAGACGTCACCAGCAGAGATAAAGAAGTCATTATCCCACTTGGTGCTTGTCAGGTCACATCGGGAATTCTGTGTTCAGTTTTGGTTCCTGCCCCACAAAAAAGATGTGGGCAGACTGGGGAGGGTCGAGAGGAGGGCCACAAAGATGACCAACGGACTGGGAAGCTGCCATGTGAGGAAAGGCAGAGAGAGCTGGGTTTGTTCAGCCTTGAGGAAAGAAGGCTCAGGGGAGACCTTATTCTCATGTTCCAGTATTTAAAAGGTGGCTACAGAGATGATGGAGACTCTCTTTCTACAAGGAGTCACAAGCAAGAGACAAGGGGTAATGGGTATAAGTTATTCCTTGGGAGATTCCACTTAGATACAAGAGGAACATTTTCCTCAATGAGAACATTCAGCCATTGGAATAATCTCCGCAGGGAAGCGGTGGATTCGCACGTACAAGATTTGGCTGGACAGAGTGCTGGGCCATCTTGTATATGCAATGCTTTTGCCAAGAAATGTTGGGCCAGATGATCTTTGAGGTCCCTTCCAGCCAGGTGGTGTGTGATGCTCTGAAATTGTCATATGTGCTTTTGGAAAGAACTTTTTAGGTATAGGTTAGAAATCCAACTTTGTTTAATCCTTGTTTTTTTCAGTCACATATCTAAGTCCGTGTTCATTGGTTGAGGTTTTTTTAATCAGAAATGATGGGGTTTTTTCCATATTGTAGATGTCCAAGTCTTCAATGGCATCAAAAATGTCATCCCAGGAGGAAATACTGAGCGATGGCCGGTTCAGCTGCGTCGCAAGGGATCCCAGGTTTTGGGAGATGCCTGAAAAGGAACGTAAAGTCAAGATTGACAAGCGATTCCGAGCGATGTTTCATGACAAGAAGTTCAAGCTGAGATACACAGTGGATAAAAGAGGTCGCCCTGTTAACTATACCTCTGCAGAGAACCTCAGGAAGTTTTATGCCTTGTCGGAATCTGACTCTGATCTTTCAGAAAGTGATAGTAAAGAACTCACTGTAAAGAAAAAAAAGAAAAAGAAAGCTAAAGGTAAAGGAGAAGCGGATTCTGCAACGGCCATTGCCGGTGGCCTCCCAAAGGAGGAGAGCAAAAAATCCAAACAAGGGGTGGACCAAACATGTGAAGCAGTGACTGCACTAAATGACCTTAAAAAAGAAGGACAAAAAAGTAAATCTAAGTTCAGCTTGAAGGAGGATTCACAGAAAACGGCAATGGAAGTTGATCGCTCTCGGGGAAACAAGGGCCTTTTACCCAGAGGGGAGAACAAACAAGGAGGTGCATCAGGGGGAAGATCCATTTCAATTCAAAACAAGGAAAAGTCTTCACAAGCAAATGGTACTAAGTCAGTCAAAGCTCCCACGAGGGACCACTCCCTAGGAGAGAAAATAAAAGAATCAGGTTAGTTGTTCGAATAAGGAGGAGAATTCAGCTGTGTTTATTTGGATGTTGTTGCTTTCGTTTTGTCCATGGAAGATATTTTGCAAGATCAGTTATAAAATAGCTGACTGACTCAGATTCAGTGTTCCTGGAAGATTGGAGTTGGTCAGCTCTGTATAGAATCAGTTCTGATTCTTCAGTAAGATTGTGAGCATCCCTGTCCTTTTAATTGTTGGTGCTGAAATTGTTGGTTAGTTAGGAAAGTAAAATTTATAACAGCATATATGCTGCTGTATTTATCAAACTGAACAGCAGATACATGAACTGATACCATGAAGGCACATCACAACTTGTGGACTGAAATTGTAAACATGGCAGCATTGAGCCATTAATATTAAAGGAGATTGGAAAGAACAGGTAACTTGAAGAAAAGTTTGAAGAAAAACTTTA
Organism: Corvus brachyrhynchos; assembly: GCF_000691975.1. Classification (NCBI taxonomy): domain Eukaryota; kingdom Metazoa; phylum Chordata; class Aves; order Passeriformes; family Corvidae; genus Corvus; species Corvus brachyrhynchos. Next base: position 1,337,830 of record NW_008240228.1, read on the forward strand.
TTTATATTGCTTGTGCATGTGTATAGCCTCCATTATTAAACTGATTTCTACCTGTTGGTTCTGTAAGATAAATGAAATAGCAGTATATTTAATTACAGTTGAGATTGATAATACAATTGTAGGCCTAAAGAGTATTTACATTAGATTAGACCAGACTAGACAAACAAGAGCGGCAACACCGATGTTTTCTGTTATTTGCTCCTGCATCATTACACCTTTCGGGGGTCCTGTAAATAGGTATGAAAAAGCCCTGAAGTTTTCCTTTTTGTAAAGGGTCATATGTAATTCTAACATAAAAATAGGTGTCTAATGTTTATCTTTCTGTGCTCAGACGTCTGTGACCAAAGTGTAAAATGTAAAAGCCAGTTAGAGGAAGAAACTTCTGCAAGTGAGGATGCAGAATCGGAAGAAGAGGAATCAGAAGATGGTGGAGAAACAGGCGAGGAAGAGGAGCCAGAAGATGATGGGGAAATGGGTGAAGATGACAGTGATTCAGAAGGTGATGAAGAAAGTGATAGTGGGCCTGATCTAGCCAGAGGCATAGGGAACATTGAAACGAGCTCAGAGGATGATGAGGACTTGAACGAGCTGTTTCCAAAGGAGCCAGAGATCGAGCACTTGTGGCGCGAGTTGGATAAAGATGCCCCTCGTGGAGATGAGGTAACAATACTTTGCATGTGAAAAGTTGCTACATGACAAACTCAGAAATGTTATGAGTTCATACAGTTTGTGGGAGTATTTTTTGTAAAGGTTTTTCAGCCTTTTAGTGACAGAATGGAAGTGATGGTGAAATTGTCTGACAATGAGAGACTTGCAGTTTTCACTGGTATCTCCTCTTCCCCCTAAGCACACTTACCTATACCTATAGATAAGCTGTCTGCAGGTGAAAGGACAAACAAAATTGAGCCTTTCAGAAATTCCAGAATTTGGATAGTGCTGCTTTTGTTCACTACTGATTTTTTTCACTTTTCAAAAATTTAGTTATTTAACACACACTTTAAGAAATTAAGATATCATTAGACAGCGAAATAGGACTTCACAACTAGCACAATCAGTGTGTAAGAAATCACAGTACTCTAGTGCTGCCACAATACAGGGGTAGTGATTGTTCTTGAAACTAACAATGTTTGATAACAAGATCCTAAGTGATTATGTTGTCGCTGCAGTTCTAAATCTGTGATTGATGCAGTCCATTCTGTGGTGCTTCACTATTTATGTCCTTTTTATGTGCTCTGGTAATTGCTGCTTCTGATCTTTGCTAGTTTAAGTGATAAAAAGCCATGAGGACAATGCTGCTTTTATTTTTTTCAGCAAAGTTTATTGCTGACTTTGATTTTTACCACTGAGTTCTGCAAGAGAATTGTGTATTCCTCACAACAGTTAAGAATTAAACCTATGAATTTTATGTTCTTTTCTTTCAGATTACAAGCAGATTGGCAGTTTGTAATATGGATTGGGATAGGTTGAAGGCTAAGGATTTGCTGGCTCTATTTAATTCTTTCACACCCAAAGGAGGAACAGTGTTTTCTGTTAAGGTAAGACTTGATCTCTAAAAAGAGAACTGACTTTTACTGATAAAAGAAATAGACTGCAAAATAAGAAGTAAGACAGTGGTGTAGAGAACCAAAAGAAATATTAATGTGTTTAAAGAGAAACTGTGTTGCAATTTAACTCGCTGTAACAGGCATGTATTTGGCAGAGTTAGAGGCCAAAGCCATTGACTTCTCATGTTTATGAGGTTGGCTCTCAGTGCTGGTTCTCTGACACTAATAGTGAAGTTCTTAGTTCTAGTAGGAGGAGACTACATTTCCTTGATTAGTTTAATTTTCAGTGGTCTGCACGGCAGATAACCCAGCCTTAGACCTTACTAATAAATTGGTTGTATTCTGGCCAATTAAGTTATATTTTTCCATTTAGTGTCTGCCTCAGCTCTCTGAGAAATTTTAATCAGATACCTCTTCCTGAAAAGGGCCACAGTAGAATGAGCAAAGTTAGGGTTCCTGTTGTTCTTCATCTGTCTCAAGATTCCTGGCAGGCAGTTTGGTTATTCTGCTGTCTTTTCCATACATTAAAATTAGGAAAGTAATAAATTTGATGGAATTGATCCCTTAACTGATCTTAAATAAAAACTGTAAAGTGTAAAAGCCTGGATAGATATTTTTTCTTAGTTAGTGTACATTGTGTCACAGTTTAAGCTTTAGTTTTGTATTGTTGTATTTGTAGATTTATCCTTCAGAGTTTGGAAAAGAGAGATTGAAAGAGGAAGAACAAAAAGGACCTGTGGAACTGTTCGATCTTCCAGAGAATACCACAGAGGATGATGGGTATTAATTTTAATTTTGTCTTCAAATAAGAGATATAATATGTTTAATTCTTAGTGAAAATCCCAATCAACTCCTGTTTCCAGGAGTTCATATGTGGAAATGTCCCGTGGACAGCTTAATTTTTCAGTTTTTTTCAAGGGTTGTTTTACAACCCTTGGTTCATTGTCAGTGCATTTAATAAATGCATTATGATGAAACTTGAGAAGATTTGCTTGTTGATGTGAGTTCAAAATTTTATGATGTAGCTCATTGGAATAATCAATGGAACAAATACATGGGGAGCTTAAAAAAACAGCATTTCTCTTCTACAAATTGCCATTTGTGCAGTAAACTCCCCTTAGTGCTCACTGTCAAAATTCTTACCTGTGAATCAACAGGGACCTTAACTTAGTCCAAGAATTCCCAGATTGAGATTTCTGGAGTGCCATCAGCAGCAGCCCTGGCTTCCCAGGCTGAGCTCCTCAGTCCTACCATTGTCCTGACTTCTTCGGGCATGTCTTTCTTGCTTTTTTTAAACTTTTGTTAAAGGTTTTGCTTTGATATTTTTCCAGAATTCCCAGATGTTTGGTAGCCTGATTGAGGCCATATTTGTATAATGCATCCTGCTGGACTGCCCTGTATTTAGAAAATCTAGATGCTTCTGACATAAGGGTAGATCCCTTTGAAGGCATTCTCTAGTGCATCAGGGGAGTGTAAGGTGGACGCAGAGCGCGTTCTGAGGTCCTCTTCACTGTGTGCCTCAAGGTGCATCCTGAAGCGTTAGATTTACTGCTCAGTGGGCTTGAGAGCATCTGCAATCCAACAAACAAACCCAGGTATCCCAGAGGTACCTCAGTGATACCTGTGCCTGTGCCCTTCAGCTTCACAGAACCTCATCCTTGTGATCTTTCAATGGAGTCATATACAGATTTTACACTTAATAAAACTGTGTGAAATAGTCTTTTTACTTGAGCAAAACTGAATACTGGTGGAACTTTGTGCTGTTTAATATCGAGCCTTACAAGATTAGAAGAGTGCTTGGTTGGCACATGTTTTTAACGAGTTGGATTAACATATTTTGCAAATAACAAGATGTTACAGCCAGCTCACCTGACTGGTCTTTTCTCCACTTTTGCAGGATTTATAGGGAAAAACTGCGGGAATACCAGTTTAAGCGACTGAAATACTTCTATGCAGTTGTAGAATGTGATTCTCCTGAAACAGCCAATAAAATTTATGAGGAATGTGATGGACTGGAATTTGAAAGTAGCTGCTCTTTCATAGACCTGAGGTAGCTCCACTGGTGATATTTTTACATGTTGGGCCAGGGAGGGTGAATCAAAGGCAGTTTATAATAATTTGGAGTAAACTTTATTGACTTCACTCTGTAAGCAAAACAAGATATGAAGATAAATTGGGCATCCAGTGAGTTGTTAGGTTTCCCTTTGGTTCTTCTTTCTTCTTTTTGACCGTTTTTATTGTAACGTGGGAAGTTCAAGAGGATGTCTGCGTAGAGAGATTATTTTCCGGAAATCCAGATAAAATGTTCTCATTACATCTTCAAGCTTTTGGTACAATTAAGTAAAGTGATAGGATTCAGGAAATGAAACAATGCACTGTTGCTTTTTTCTTTTTCTCTCCCCAAGGGTCCAGAAGTGGCTCTTTTTTGGGATTCCTTACCACAGGGCAAGATTATTGCTGCTTTTGTCACAAAGCTGCAATAGATGTGTTAGCCCTTGTGAATGAGCTGGATGCTCTGGTATTTCCAAAGTCATGTTTGGGGAAGAAAGGATTTTAAATTGTGGTTTGCTTTATTGTTAGTATTTCCTTTTGTTGCAAAAAACCCCTTTCAGTCTAAACAGAAAAGTTACTAAATCATAAAAAGTTGTGGCAGAAGCCCTGTTTGTCTGCTGGGGCCTCTGTTATGGACACTCTTGGAAATCAGTGAAAGTTAAGGTTTTTTTTTTGCTTTGAATAATTTTCTAGGGGAACTTAGTTACTTTGCTTTGAACCATTTTGGAAAAGACATCTTTGCTAAGTGAATATGTGAACATGTGTGACTATGTAAACATGTAAAATGTGTAAACATTTTAAACACTGGTAATGTTTTACAACAAACACAGGTGTTTGAAATTCTCCAGTGATTTTCCTAATCTTCTGCTTTGTTAAATTTTAATGTAGACTACTATTTATCAGATTACATTTGCAAAGATTTTAAAAAAATCACAAGTAATTCCTCATGTAGTATACCAAGGTTTTTGTTTTTTTTAAACTAAGTTCTTTGGTTGCTACTCATGACTTTGGTCTTTTAAACTTTTTTTTTCCTTATTCATTATAATTTTCAAGATGTACCAGGCTTTCCTAAAAGGCTTGGAATTTTTTTTCATCTGTTTCCAAATCCTCTTTTATTCGCTTTTTTCTTTTTAATTTTTAATATTAAGATGGTTCTTAAAACAAAGAAAAACACCCAAAAAACCATCTGCAACCCTGTTTATACCAGACTGAAAATTGAAATACTTCCCAAACAGGGTGTTGTTATACACTGAAAACCTGTGGAGCAGACCTGCAGAAGCCAGGCAATGAATCTTACATGTGTGGAGTACTTGTCCATTTCTTTTGTTCCCTTTTCAGGCTTACCGCCTTTTTATTTTAGCTAATTCTTTCATGCTGATGTACCATACTCATGAAAGCTTAGACTGTTTATACTATGCAATTTCCCAATGTATTTGAAGAATAACACGTTTTATTTGCCTTTAAGATTTATTCCAGATAATGTTACATTTGATGATAAGCCAAAAGACGTAGCCTCAGAAGTGAACATAGCTGCTTATAAGCCAAAGTACTTCACATCTGCTGCTATGGGAACATCAAAGGTATCTTTACAGTGTTTTTGTAATGTTTTTCTTATTTGTTTAGTTTTGCTGTCAGCTTTTGAATGATATATGTACTCGGGAAAAGATTCCTGATTATCTTCACCATTTCAAAATAAAGACATCAAATGTATTAAAAGATTTAAGCATGTTATGGACCCACAAGTTGGATTTTAAAAGAGATTGGGCTTCATTTTATCTCTATGACAAGTTGCACATGAAATTGCTTTATTATTTACAGTTAAATCTTTTAATTTGCCTAAAATGGATGTTAGTGTATTAATCGGTAAGAGCCGTTTTGGTGGTAATGCCAGGCTTCAACAGTTGCTTCCCCTCCTTGTAGCAATTCATTCCTACTCTGTCCTACTGACAGCCAAAATTTCCATCTGGCCATGAAATGAACCAGATTGGAGGAGTGATTAGTTGAGAAATAAGAACTTTCTGCTGGATCATTTTTCAGTCAGATCTGTTTCACGTTCTGGTTGAGGGTGCAGTTGCGCAAACACTTTCATTGTCCCCATTGCAATCTGCATGTGATTCCACCAGTGAATTGCTGCTGGAAGAGGAAGAGAGAGGGGTTGGTGCCTGCTTCAACACCAGTATCTGTTGCCACAAAGGAAATTTGGCTTACAGAGGTTTTGTGTTGTGGGACCTGCTCTTACAGAACCATTCAGTGCATGAGGAGATCTCTTCAGTTCTTCTTGTAGTTCAAATTCATTGAAACCGACTGTAGAATAAATTCCAAAATGTTATAATTAAATTCCTGTTACTAAATGGTTATTATAGTGAGTAGAGAGCATGACTAACAGGTTTATATTGTGTCTTGAATGGAAGGTATAAAATAATTTTCCCTAAAAAGACAACATTACAGTGTTTAGTTTTAGTGTTCCAGCTTCTACAACTGGCATTCTTATTTTTAAGGTAGATATCACATGGGATGAGACAGATCATGAGCGAGTAACATCACTCAGCAGAACTTTTAACAAAGAGGAGCTTCTTGACATGGATTTTCAAGCTTATTTGGCTTCATCGAGTGAAGAAGAGGAGGAACAGCAGCAAGGTACTTTGGTGATAAATGTACACAAAGTCATTAGCTGCAGGGTTTTAAACACAAATTATTTAAATATTTAAATGTTATATTTATAGAAAATGCTTTGAATGTCATCTTTTACAAGGACAATTATATTTGTTGTATAATGATTGAGCCTGTAAGCAGAATCACTAAATGGTTCAGACTGGAAGGAACCTAAAAGACCAACTAGCTCCAACCCCCTGCCACTGGCAGGGACACCTTCCACTGGACTACAGTAGTTGCTTTCTGAATAGGAGCTTGCACCTCTGTGTGGAAAATAATTTTCTTGCTTTTTTATTTCTCCTCCTACCCCCTTTTTTCTTTTTTTTCAGGGTACCTTGACATCTCTTTGTCAAGTTTGGCAGTATCTGCTTCTAATCTGTCCATTTCTGAGATAAATTACAGACTCATAGAAGTTGAAGTGTTTCCTTTTCAGAGGAAAAGTCCTAGTTTGAAATGCAAGGTGGTTAATGACTAGATGAACAGGGACATCTTTCAAGTGCTTTTTGATTCATGTACTTCTTAAGAATATAAAGAGAATTTCATCTAACTTCGCAAGGTACTTGAGTCTTCTGCATATGGTGCACCAGTGTTTAAATTCCTTATTAAATTGCTTGTTTTCATTCTGAAATGCGTCCTGCTCTTAATAATACCTACAGCCTAGATTACAAGGCAAATAAAATTTCATTAAGCCTTAATTAGGTCTTTCAAACAGATCTTAAAATTGATTTATCCCGCATTAAAGCAGCTTGCTGCAAGCAGAGATGAGCTTGGAGCATGCAAAAAAACATTGCAGTTTTTTTTGGTTGTAGATTTGGGAAATCTTGTGGCAGAAAACTCAGCTTGGCAATATATTGGCAGGGATAATGTCCATTTGTTTCTCATCTTACATAAAAACTCACAAACTGCACTGTTGTGAGCTTTAGTTTCTCTATCAATGCTTAGTGAAGTCTAAAGGGGAGCAGGGGATTCAGAGTAAAGCATTTCCATCTCCTCTCACATACAAGGCTACCATGATGTTAAAGAACAGCATCTATGGTAGGGTGGTGATGAAAGCAAATATCCATGGGAGCAACACTTCAGAAATTTTAAAGAGTAAAATTCCATTTCTGGGAAGGAAAAAAAAATGACCTTAAGTAATCTTATCGCACTAATAAATTTTAAACCTGGAAATGTCTAGATACAAATGATGTTTTGAAAAGTAAGTTATTAAGAGAGGAATTATGTTGTCATGTCTTTAATGTGTTCCTGACGTTTTATCCATTCAGTTATGTGATACAAAACAGGATTCCATCTGTCAGGGTTCCGTCCAGCAGAATTATGTGGTGCTATGCACAAATGGGAAAAATCAATGTCAGCTGCTTGAATGGAAATGTAGGAGTCTGATAAGGAGGGAAAAAATGTCCTGGACTTCTATTTGTACTTTTCAAACTTATTAAAATGTTATATTTATAAACAGGTTTTTGTTGGCCTGTTCTAATTTTTTTTTCATGGAATTTTTTCAACTTAAAATATGTGCATCATGAATGTTAGTATTACTGTTAAACAACAGTTCTGTGACATCAGGGATTTCAGTGACCTGGAATGTTGTGGTTCACAGCACAAAATTTCTCCTTTACATTGCTTCTGAATTTTCTGCTACTTGGGTACATTTATCCCAATTAGGAAGTGTTTGTGGCATTCATTAAATCCAGTCCATAACTGCTATTTTGACAATGAGCACCAGTGACTTAGTGTATGGCATTTTAAATATGCTTCAAATTAAGCATTATGGGGTTTATGTCTAAGCTTTTCATCTGTTTTTTTTTTATCTTTGCAAGAGCAACATCTTTTCTGCTGTTCTGCTTTGCACAGCACACAAATACTGAAACAGAATATATGATAAAATACTTTTATAGGATTTTTTAAAATTAGCTAGTCTTGATAGAATCATGGAGTCACAGAATATCCTGAGTTGGAAGGGACCCATGAGGACCACTGGGTCCAAGTTGTGACTCCACAAAGGGCAACCTAAAAGCTAAACCTAAGAGTTGTCCAAACACTTACTGAACACCACCAGGCTTGTAGGAAACTCCATGTAGATCCCTGCTCTACTCAGTAGGAATCTGAGCAGGAAGCCCAGCCTCCTGTGGTATTTGACTTCCGATATAAGACTCTGCAAACCCAGTAGGTCTTTGTTTTGTGCTGCTGCCCCGATGCCAGAGGTGCACAAGTGCAGAGAAAGGAAATGTAGTGGTTGGGAGGGAGGAGTTTTTGTTCAAATAATGCTGCTGAATCTTATTTTCAATAATTAAGGTTAAATAGAGTCAGACCAGATATTAAATCTTTTTACAATTCTGAGAACTATTTGGTGCAATAACTCATGACTATATACATAAATTTAAATGCATAATATAGCATTTTATTAGATAACAATACAGCCTTTTTCTCTTAAAGATGAACAGTATCCACATGTGTTTATATTTGCTAGAGCTATTACAGAAGACTAAGAAATGGAGGGTGACAGAAGTAGAACATGCAGTTATTTATTATTGTCTCTGGAAAGAAGAAGCAAGAGGATTTAGCAGTTTATGAGTTGGCCAAGCCTGGGTGGAATATCATGGGAATTTCAGAATACAAATACCACAACCTGATTATTTTCTTTCCGTGAAGCATCAGAAACTGGATACAGCTGATGCAGGTGTTGGATACTTTTCCAAAGCATGCTTGCAGGAACTATTGGGTTGGGTTTGTTTTGTAATTAAAGGTGCTTGGAAGGCCAATAAGGGTCATGTCAGCATTCCTTCCAGGAGGTTCGTATAAACTGTGGGAGGTGTCCAGTAACTTGAAGAACACATCTCTGTGTGTTTTTGCAGGCCAGTGAGTCCCTACTCAGGACTGACTCTGATTGCCAGTGTTAACCTTGGCTTAGGTCTGGCTGGCTCAGAGGCATGGCTCTATTGATGCCAGGTCACCTCTGCACAGACAGCTGCTGAGAGGCTGCAGCTACAACACTCACCTGGTTTGCAAGGGGAGGTTTAAAGACCCGGTGCACATCCCTCGATGGTTAGACTACAAAGACCTGAAGGAAAATGCAAAAAAAATCTAAGAAAATGCCATAAATTAATGTTTACCCTTCATTTACTGTTATCTGTGTTGCATTCTCTTCTTCTAATATCTTTTCTTTCTGAAAAATCTTACAAAAAGGCATCAATTCTGACAGGCTTTGAATAAACTTCATTTCATATTCTAAATTTTTCCATTTTTTTATTATCATTGGGATGACCTAATGGGATTTGCACAACTCCATGTTCAGGAAGTGCTTAGAATGTGGGAAAATGGGTTTAAACCCCAGTGTTTTCTTTGTCATTATTTTCTGGCTCAAGACTGAGTTCAGCACATTCAATTTTTCATAGCATGCTGTAGTGCAGTGCAAAAACCTCTACCTCAGACTTGATTCTTGAATACTGGAGTGTGAAGCATTTAGTTTTAATCCTGTCGGTCTACATGCATTGTAGGTATTTTGGGTTTTATTTTTTATCTATCTGAATTTGAATAACTACCCTGGATAGAATTGAGACATTTAAGGCAATTTTTATGGTATGGCCATCAGCATCCAAGTCATTAGCTGAGTTTTCTGCTTTGCCATTACATCATGGAAAGAAAATTCCCCCTCATCTTTAAAAAAAATTCAGCCTTGCAGCAGACCTCTTGTCAAATGTTATATCTGCTACAAGTTTTCTACTGCCTTTAATTTTTAAGGCTGAGGTTTTTTAAAAAAAGGAATCATCTACTCAGCTATTGCAAGATAAACTACGAACACAATCTCTTCACAACCCTGTGATTACAAGAACGTGATCTCAGCTGCCAATCACCAATTTAACATATTGAGCCTCTGCATGTGGTTATATTTTGTATTAATGTCATCTTTTAAAAACAAATTGTTGTATTGGAATGTTTCTGACCAGCCTCATGATTTGAAATTCATTCTTTTTAAATCTTTTAGCACTTCTATTACTTCTTTCTTTTGAAAACAATAAGAATATACTTTATTTTATACTCTAGATTTCATCAGTTTTTGCCTTTTTCTCCTTCCCAGGTTGATTGTATTTCTCTTGCAGTGCAGCGGTTAATGCCCCAGAACTTTTTGGTTTGTGTGTTTTCTTCAAAAAGCCTTTGAACAAGCTGTTGGCAGAAAGCATTGCTGCCTTAATATCCATCAAAGTGGTTCCTGATGTTGTGCAATACAGTGTGATACTTGAAAGCCGCTGACAAGGTTATTTGAACTCTGAGCAAACTTTGAGAACATACTCAGCTCACTTTCCTTTCTTGCATCTGTTGTCAAATGTGCTTTATTTGCTTACAGATTTAAAAGCTCCTACAGTTCTTTTGAAGGCGATGTTGAACATTTGTTTTAAAACTGTTAGTTTTGACAGAAGAAACACAACTTCTATCTAAATGAGAAAGAATGACAATATGCATTGGCACTTAAATTTCTCCTAGCAAAATGAGTGATAAATACAAACTGGTAGCCCCTTGCCTATCAAGGTTCTAGGGATCCTCTTTTGGCTCAAAGATTTCTTCAGTTCCCATCCAGTAGAGCTTCTTTCTCAGGACACTAGGAAGAAGAAACAACCAAATGTCTTCTTTTTCTACTTGTCTTCAAAACATAGTTGCCTTTTGCTTTCTGAATGAGCATATGCTTCCTTCTTAGATCTCAGCTTCTGATGAGGAAAGTGGAAAAGCAGCTGCAGTTGACTGTACCCATGTGCCGTGCAAAAGATGAGCCAGCAGGGAACGAGCCCAGCCTGGCTGAACAGAGAGCTTTGGCTGGAACTTAGGAAAGAAAGGAAGGTTTATGAACTTTGGAAGATGGGGCAGGCAATTCAGGGGGACTACAAGGGTGCTGTGAGGTTATGCAGGGAGAAAATTAGAAGGGTCACAGCCAATCTAGAATTTAACCTGGTTACTGCCGTGAAAGACAAAAATTGTTTCTATAAACACATTAACAATAAGAGGAGAGCTAAGGAGAATCTCCATCCTTTACTGGATGCAGAGAGAGGCGCAGTGACAAAGGATGAGGGAAAGACTGCAGTACCTAATGCCTCCTTTGCCCTCAGTCTTAAATAGTAACACCAGTTCTGGGTACCTGAACTGGGAGACAGGAACAGGGAGCAGAAAGAAGCCCCCTTAATCCCAAGGGAAATGGTCAGTGACCTGCTACACCACTACTTAGAGACACACAAGTCTCTGGGGCCAGATGGGATCCACCCAAGGGTACTGAGGGAGCTGGCAGATATGATATGCTCACTTAGCCACTTTCCATCATTTTTCAGCAGTCCTGGATAATCAGAGAAGTCCCAGTTGACTGGAAGTTAGCAAATGTAATGCCCATCTACACAAAGTGGTGGAAGGAGAGTGCAGGGAACTACAGGCCTGTCAGCCCAGCATCAATGCTGGGGAGGTCACGGAGTGGGTCATCTTGAGGGCCATCATGTAGGTACCCTACAGGACAACCAGAGGCTCAGGCCAGTCAGCACAGGTTTGTGCAGGGCAGGTTCCTGCTTGACTAAATTAATCTCCTCTTATGGCAGGGTAACCCTCTTAGTGAATGAGGGAAGGGCTGTGGGTATTGGAACAGGCTGCCCAGGAAAGTGGCTCGATCACCATCCCCAGAGGTATTTAAAAGCCATGTAGATGTGGCACTTGTGGACATGATGCAGTGGCAGCTTAGCCATGCTGGGCTAACAGTTGGATTCGATGATCTTAAAGGTCTTTTCCAGCCTAAATGATTCTGTGATTCTATGAGCAGTAAAGATTTCTGCCTCCAGTCAACAACCAGCTTCTTGCAGTGATGGAATGGGGCGAGAACACTGCCACACCTCAGTTTTAGCCAAAGACCAGACTTGGAACTGGGACACATTTCTGGACACCAGTTATGCTGTCCACTCAATTCAGTACTGTAGGAAGCACAGCTTTACTGCTCATCCAGAGAAAAAGAAAAGATGACCCTGCCCCAAACCTAGGTTTCTACAGTTAAAGGAGTTGCAGCATTTTTCAAGTCTGTTTTCACTGAAATACTCGTTTAAAAGCTTATTGTAAGTAACATTTTAGTTGATTTTTTTCCTAAAAACAAGGAAAAAAGAAGTCCTCTTTTCTGTCTTGCTTCATTTGTTCATTCAGCAAGTCACTGAAGATTAAGGCATTGAATAATTATCTCTTTTACAGACTCTTGCTGTTTGTCAAAAAGCAGCATTTTATTTTCAAAATGCTTTACACCACTGGTTTCAGAGATTTAGGTACTATGCTGGAAAGGACTCTAAAACTAATAATTTAAAATTACGGTAAAGGATGCTGTGCCCCGTCAGTGATTTCCTTTACTGGACAAATTCTCTTTTGTCTTTTCAGATACTATTTTTATTTCATCTAAATAAGGGAATTCTTAAACTGGTTGTTCTGTGGGGTAATAACAGATGAAAATATTTTATATTATCTTTTAGAAGTAATGTGTGTGTCTTAGGTTTGTTTCCTAAAGATAAACTTCAGTTGCTCACTTTCTTGAGGCTCTCTGTGATAACTTTGCTCTCTCCTCTTAGATGGTGATGTAGTTAATGAAATGGAAGATGACAAACTGAGGAAAAGCCAAAAAGATGATGAAGAGCAAATTGCCAAGTACAGAGAACTTTTGCAAAGTATCCAAGAAAAAGAGAAAAAACAGGAAGAAAAGGATATAGGAATGGAGATTAAATGGGTTCCAGGTAAGGTTTATTTTTTTTATTTTCCTGCCTTGGAGGATATGCAGTATTGGTCTGCTGACAGGGATATAGTGTAAGGTGCTGAATTTATAGTAGGAGAAACAAGCCCTTTTTTTCCCCATAAATTGAAATCCAGATTGTTTACAGTGAGGGAAATAGAAGAAATAACATGTCTGAACTCAGTTCCTCAGCTGTAAGTTTCTCTTTATAGATTATTTTTTCGCCAGGATTTTTTGTACTTGCTTTTTCAATTATCACTTTATAGACTTTTTTTTAAAGTAGAATTCATGTGTTTGCTATAGATTCATAAAACATACTTGCACTTTTAAAAATGAAAACCAGTATGATTTGGAAACATAGTGTATAATTAGAGGAGAGTGGTTTGGAAATGTTGCCTGCATAATGCTAAAGATTTGGGGGAGCAGAAAAGGGAAAAGTCTGACCTTCCAGTGAAACTGCTCTGGGAGAAAGCAAAGTACCAGGAAAGGCTGGGGAATAGTGACATCCAGATTGACATCAGAAATTAATGAAAGGTAACTTCACCATATAGCATCCCAGCAGAACCCATCCTGACAGCCAAAAACGAGTGTCTAGTTCTTTTTTTTTCTTTATGACAAAAAAACCACTCAAACTGAATGCTTTCCCTGAGGTGTAATGAGCCAGTTTAACAGCTCCCTATATCCACAAAGGGAAAGGTTTTCACTGTGGCATCACCTTGACCCTGGCCCAAAGCTCATTCTGACTGCCTGTACCAGCCTTGGCACTTGGTAGATCTCCTTGCAAGCCTAATTTTGTTCGCTAAAATAACAGAACTACTCTGGAAAAGAAAAAATCTGGATCTTTTCCACTGAGTTAGCATGTCAGATAGGCAGATGTTCAGAGGGTTAAATGGTGCAGCTGAAAGACTAGGGAAGTATGACATTCCCTTCTTGGGAGCAGCAAGGTGCAGCAGGTGTGGGACTGCAGCCTGTGTTAGGACACAGCCCTGATCTCTTACTGCAAGTAGCAAGACCAGACACATACCAGAATCTAGGCCCTTCACTGCTGATGGGAATTCCCAGCTAGGAATGCATATCTAATGATATGATTTACACAAATATTATTCTGAGTTCACTCAGATAACTTCTGCTGAACAGAAGTTCTGCTCAGTTTGAAATACTCTGGTCTGTAGCAGTTCACTGAAATGGACTAAACTGAACGGAACAATTTTATTCCTGTTTCTTCATAAGATCTGTGTTCTAGAGGATACACGGGCATTAAAAATAGTTGTGTGCTTTCAATCGTGCTTTTATAATTCCAGTAATTTCTGACATGAATTCTGTCAAAACCCTTTTGGAAAAGCATGTATCATGCAGCCAGGACAAGTGCTCGCTGACACAGCGTTGTACTCCATCTGTCCACTGTGTGTCAGTACTTGCATTCACGATGTTGCTCACTCAGTAGTTAATTCATTGTGTCACTGAGCATTCAAGGCCAAGGAGTTTTCATACGTACGTAGCTTTGTAAGATTTCTACAGAGAGTTGTTGCCACCTTTCAGATTGAAGGTGGAAGCCACAGATGAACCAGTTGCTGCTAGGAGTGTGTTTTGTATTTATACATATTTGTATTTATATATATTTGTATTTATATTTATTTATGTGTTTTTCTGTTGGTTTTGAAAAACACGTTTGGAGGTTTTTTTGTTTGTTATGCATTCTGTTTTTTGAAGAATTTTGCAAATTTTATGAAAGAAGTTCTGTAAATTTAAAAAAGTTTGGGTACCTTAATGTGGTAACATAGTCAGGAATCTAGAGCAAACCCTTCATTTTAGGAGATGGAAAATTGTTTTAAGGGAGACCAAAGGAAACTCTTTAGCCTTGCTTGCCCTGGGAGAACAAGAAGTTTTGTAAGAGGCTGTCTTTAAGACTGTGCCTTGCATGTTACGAGTAAACTGCATTGACATTTAGTAGAAATGGAGTTTTAACTGTAGTAGAGATGGAATCCAGTTCCTTAATGCATGGGCTCCCTGTTTCTTTGCTATGGAACTTGACTTTAGAAAATTGGATTTGTTGCATACTTATACCTAGTCCAACCCCTTCCTGACTGCATCTTCTTGTAGGACTCCTAGACTTTTGCCATGTCCTCATCTCTTTTGAGGGAGGGATGGTAAAAAAACCCAAACAAGCAAACAAAAACCCCCTATCTTGATAAATTTGACTGACTTTGTCTAAATTTAGCTGGATGTCCATGCACAGGGTCAGGTTTGTTCATATAATTTTGGGTTCAATGTGCATGTGTGTGCAATGAATTTTACAAGGGTAGTTTATAGTATTTAATGTTACTTTAGCAACTATGGTTTTACAGGATATGTTAACATTTCCTCATTTCTTACCCTGAAAAAGTAGAGGATTATTGAAGAGCAGAGGTTTTGGAAATCATAGACTTGTTCACTTGCCTTTGTTAGAGACAGTTCACCTCCACAAGGTCAACAGTGCCACTTCTGGCTATTGACCCCTGCAATACGGTTTTGTCCGAAACCCAAGTCCTAAAAGGGAAAATGGGTGTCTTAAGTTTGCTTTTGAGTCAAAAATTCAGCCATTACTGCTTTTAGGCAGCATTTGGAGAAGAGGTCCTGCACACCTGAAGGGGATATTCTTTTATATGTGTTTTTTATATGGTGGAGCATAGGCAGCACATGCTGAACAGTAGTTTATAGCTCTGGCAATATATATACATGCTTGAGGTTGTGCTTCTTTATGGGAGGGAGGAGCATTAGTTGTTATTTTTTCTTGAACAAATGTGCTTATTTAAATTTCAAAACCACTTATGTTCAGTTGGAGCATTCTGGACATTCAAAAATAGTTTTTGTTGTAATCTCTGAAGACTCCTAATTTTTTTCAGAACTAGTTTATGTCTGTTGAAATATTTTTATTATCGAGTTCTGCCTTAATGCGCTTGACTTATTGCAAAATATTTTCCTGCCCAAATGTTTAATACATGGAAGAATTACAACAGTTAACTCTAGGAAGTTTTTCAATTGAAAGGCAGATATTTGAATTAATTTAAAATTTTGAGTTTTGGCACAGTCATTTACACATGGTTATAGAAAGCATACTTTGTCAATGATTCAGTTATTCTTGAATCATAATAGTTTTAAATAAACCACAGTGCCAGCAAAAATAAATTAGATGTAGTTCCAACTCTCTTTGGTCTGTTCTTCTAGGCACAAAATCAGTGTTATATTTAAGCATCCATCTGTTTTCTTAATCATATCTGATTTAAGCAACAATTACTATGAATTCTTATCCAGTTCCCAAAGCTCCCCTTAGAAAGTGAAGAGAGAGAAGACCACAACTGCATTTCTTGATGATATTCAGCCAGGTTTTTTTTTGGACCTAAAAATTTTTCCTTTGGGAAGAATGAGATGTAAATATTTAGCTAGGCTTGGAGGAAAATTTCAAATTTGTTTTCATCCGAAGTAGAACAGAAGAACAGTAGAACAGAAGGCTGTGGTGTCTGTAAAGTGCATAGTGAAGCCCAGCTGTACAGCCAGAGATTATGCAGAGCACAGAAATGCTCCTATGGAACATGTATCTCCGTCTGGATCACTGCTGAGTGTGTCCCCTGACGGGAGTGGCCTCGCCTCCTGCAGCACGAAGCAGCATGCGCTGAGCTGTGTGGGGGCTCACACCTGACAGCTGCGATGGGTGCTGGGTTCTTGCTGGCACTTTTACTGTCTTAGGAAAGACTTGTTGACTTAACAAATTTCATCTTTGGGGGTGACAAATTCTAATGTTATCAGAGTATTTCTATTTGCCGTTCCTTTCAGCTACCTGCAACAAGGAGTTTCATTTTTCTGGTGAGGCATTACACGCAAGATGAACTTGCTCGTTTAGGTTTCCTGAAAACAGAAATGTATCTCTCTGGCCTCTAATAACAGTGACAGTTGCAGGCTGTTAAACTTCTGCAAGTTTAGAGTGTTTGGAGAAGTAAAAATTCTGACCTGCCCCTCTCTCTTGCTGTCCCAGCAGTGTGACAGCAGTGTATGTAGGTTTGCTGTAGTATTTGCCGTAGATGACCTTTTTCCTCTCTTTTCTTGCCCTCGTTTGTGAAGATTAAATGAAACCATTGTGATTAATTTATTCTAAAAAAATGTATTTCAATAAGGGTGTATAAGTTATATCTTTCAATGGCCAGCTAATATTTCTACCTAAAGTAGACAATTCCTTTCCCCTGCTGCAGTCCAAATCCTTTTGACCACTTAAATACACTCTTATTCTCGGGAAGTGGTCTGGACAGTAGTTTCTAAGCCATTCTAATCTGTGGAGAAACTCTGATGCCTTTCATGAGACTGCCAAATACCACAAGAAAGGGCTGGATTTTCCTCCAAGTTCTTCAGTGCCAGATGGATCAAATGATTCCATTTTCCAGGCAAATAAATCAGAAATATTGTAACTTCCTTTCAGATTTTGGGTTTCTCTTTTGCTGGAGATGTGACATATATTTTTAAAATTCTGTATTTACTATCTTCAAAGAGAATCTGCAAGGTTGTTACCTGACCAGTAATTTTTTCCATAAAAGTACCACAAAGTATCCAAAGTCATAGTGGTTCCATTTCAAGGAAGCTGATGAGTCTGCTTTCATGGACTTTGAAGATAACTAAATATTTGTTCTTGTTGTATGAGAGTTTCTTAATGGCCTGTTTTTAGTGAACCTATGCAAAATCCTTCCTTTATCGTGGTTCTGATTTGTTTGCTGGTTAAGTACCCAATTTTTTTGGCTGTAACAGTTTGCCCCTTACTGTTCATTCTGGCACCTTTCCAGAGTAGTAGAAGGATCCTTTATCTTGTTTTTGCTCCACTCTTTTCCTCCTATGGTTCTATGGTTTAATATGATTTTAGATCTTGTCCACACTTCGTATTTCAGACAAGTTGTAACTAGCTCCCCAGCCTTGGAATTATTTTTGGAGTGTCATCAAGCACAAAACCAGCGATTAGTGTTTGCAGTTTTTCAGAAAAATGTTCTGCCTGCTCTTCTGGGGATAGGTAGAACTGTCCATGAAAGCTGCCTGCTTCTTCCATCAGGATCACTGTTTTCAGTTCCTCCATACTGAGGAGAGCTGGAAGGAATAATGAGGAATGGGGACTTGGCAACTGGGAAATCTGGGAGAAAGAATGGGGTCTGGTCTAGGACATCTGGAGAGGTCTGACTATGATTTCTAAGCAGTAAAACTGGAATGAAGGGTGGGAGAGTAGGATGTGGTCTGGTCAGGTCAGGGCTGGACTGGGGTGGCAGAAGAGAATGCTGAAGAGAGACCACTAGAAGTAGGGCTGGGGAAGAGACAACAAATATCAGGCTTGGAGGGCGAAGCAGAAACAGGATTCCTACTCCCAAGATAATTTAGTCACTTTGTGGGAGATGATGTTACCTATAGGATATTTGACTGCTTTGTCACAGAAGTTAAAAAAAAAGTATGTAGTGAATGAAGCAAGGAGTTGCAGGCAGGAGAAAAACACTTCATTGCCCAGGCTGTTACCTCTGATCAGGGAAGTGGATTCTGTTTCTGCCACTGAATTGTGATCCAGTGCATTGCAAGGCAAGTCAGTTAATCTCCTTAGATCATGAAATTTTGTTTTTGCAAGTGCCCATCTTGTGAAGAACAGGCTGAAAGTGTGTAAGGTGCATCTGAAATCAGTTTTCATCCTCATAACATCCAAGTGCTCTGTGATGTAGTGAATTTTAGAAAAGTATTCCTGATGTGTATGGAATTTTTTACCAAAATTAGAAGATTGCTTTTAAATGAAGAGCTTATTCTGGATTTAAGTATTCTACATGTAAAATGGGAATGCTCCTGTTATTTGATGGATTTATTTTTAAGGTGAAATTCTTACATCATTGAATACTCTAACAATGCATATTATAGAAAACTTCATTCTGTTTTATTTACAAAAAGCTTAAAGGTTAGGACACACTTGTCTATACAGGTGCAAGTGCTGGGCATTGAAACTTGGGTGTCCCTGCTAAATTACAGAATTTAATGTAAACCTAATTAACACATCCAGATTTAACTGTCTGGTCCTGTTAGGCCAGAATTATTAAGAGCCAGACATGTTGCACTTCTATGTGGTTTACTTTTCTAGAATGAAAAGTACAGTGGTCAGCAGAGATCCTGCAGCATTGTCAGAGTATTGTCACAGAGGCAAAGTTTCAGCAACTGAACTAATTCAGAATCTTAACTAATGATAGTGTGGTACATAAGACGTAAGGGCTCTGTGTACATCTGTTAGTTTTATCGTGTTACTCATTCTGGCATCTGTAGACTGCCCAGTTGAATGTCTGGAGAAGAGACCTTTCTGATTAACAGCAGGAGTGGGAATCAGATACCACACAGCAAGCTCTTCTTCTGACTCTTGTACAGTTTTTACTGAAGGAATGTTTTATTTGGAAAAACACATCCTGTGAAGCGATCTTCTTTATAAAGATGGTTTTTAAAGCAATATTTATGTTGTTTCCACAGACTTGTTGAAGAAAAATTAGATTGTTCTTTTACAAAAGAGAAAACAGTTTATTTTTAAAAATTCAGATTCATCACATTTTTTTAATTTACTATGGTTTTTTTTCCTAGGCCTCAAAGAAACTGCTGAAGAAATGGTCAAAAACAGGTTGGAAGGAAAGGATAACCTGACTCCATGGCAAAAATACCTAGAGAAGAAGAAAGAAAAAAGAATTCTCAAGAAAAAGAGAAAGGTAATGTTTTTACTGGCCATTTGAGGGGGAGTTGTTTGTTTGTTTTCTTAATTTGTTGTTAATGTTTGTTTCAGATAAACAAAATAATAAATTGCCCAGTTGCCAGTGCTATTTTAAGGTTAGAATATGCAGTGTTCACTCATGTGGAAGTACTGAGAGTACTTCGTCAAACCTACAGAGCAAAAGGATATTCAGCATACTGCTGACCATACATATGCTTACACAAAACATCTTTTATCTACTTGTGCTGCTGTGAAGATAAATGAGTCATAATAATAATTGGCTTTGATTTGCATTCTTAATGCATTAGAAGTGGTCTTTTTGCTACTGTGTGCATATCAATTCGAAGTTCTTATGACAATGGTAATTGTAGTTTTGGGAATTTTGGGGCTAAAATAATACAGACCTGTTTCCCAAAGCTGTAATGGCAAAGAATTAATAGCTACAAAGAACTATTCAAATTTCAAATTGCAAGGGGGAAAAAAAAAAGCATGTGGCACGCAGAATCTAGGTTCTCTAAAGTCTTAAATTACTCTCAATATAACTCACATTGCTGAATTACACTTCTAAGAGTAAGCTCTACACCTTGAGTTACTCTGTGTATGTCAGTTTTAACTGGCACTTGATGAGAAACTTCTTTAAGCTGATGAGTGCTCAAAATGGAGTCAGTAGCACTGTTCAGTAGCAGAGCAACTTTGTCTAGCATAACATTCTTGTTCAGTTTGATAAGTTAAGTCAAGGAGTAAGGTGTATGACACACTACTGCCAGTAAGAAAATTTGTTCTTTTAAATCCAAACTCCAGCTTTTTGAAATTTGCTCCACAAAATGAACTTTCTTACTCAAGTTTGTCCCCAAGCAGAGCTTTTGTGGAACATAAAGTAAGGAGACAACAGTGCTGATCCTGTAATTTGTTGGAATGGTTGTCTGGTGCATCATAATTTGGGGATATGCCTAATAAAAATGTGTGAAAGAGGGTTGAAATTCTTGATTTGTCTTCACTATCAATTTTTAGTGTACTCTGGTGTTAGGATGTTCCACGTACAGTATTTCAGTTTTCATCTTCATAGCTAGCTACTCACAGAACATCTCATTCCAGGGAAACTTAAGTGGTAGTTATATGTTGATTGAAATAATGTTTGTGCTTTGTTATAGGCTAATGCTGAGAGAGAAGAGAGTGAAGATGAACTTCCACCTAATGTTGATCTCAATGACCCGTATTTTGCTGAAGAATTGGAGAAAACAGGTCAGTCAAGACAGGTGACTTCAAAAGTAAATCTGCCCTTTTGTTAAATACTGACTCGTCAAAACAAAGTCAGGCTGGACTAAACACAGAGATAGAATGTTCAGAATTAAATTAAGTAGGTGCAATTTGCTTAAAATTGCTGTTCCTGTAAAATTATGCCTATTGTAATACATGGAGTGGTAGGGAATATTCTCTTGGCTTTCACCAGAGACCATTAGTTATCCAGTTTCTGGGGGTGGCTGCTAAAAACAAGCTGCTCCCTGAAGTATTCCAGAGAAAAGAACGCCATTGCCTTTGAAGTCTTTTTCTTTTTATATAGGAAGAGCCAGATATACATAGGTCCCTTTGAAGCTTGGGTCAAGTACAAAAACATCAAATGTTTTTGCATCATAAACAAAGTTGTCTTTCAGAAGAAATCACTTTTCTCTTAGTCTGATACACATTTTTACTGGTGTACTCTTGGTGGCTTAGAAACTCGAATAGTGAAATGTAATATTTTAGAAAACAACTTGCCCAGTTTAGATTTTTAAGATACCTTTTTTACAAGCTTTTTATTCTGATTTTTAAATTAGCTTTTGCCATGGTAACAGCAAATTTGAGTGTGATTTTGCTGAGCAAAATCAATAAAGGTAGGTTTTTGATGTTCGTAATTCTAGGAGCCAGATCCTAAGGGTGGCTTACACATGTATATTAAAAGAAGAAAAATGACATAAAAACAAAAGAAGAAAACAAACATAAAGAATATAGCATCAGATTTACTAATATTGCCAGTCTGTTGTTTGGTTGGGGTTTTTTTGAGCATAGCAATGCAGATCCAGGTTCCATTTAAAAAGGGTAAGTTACTTTTAATTTGATACTTGCCAGCACAGGCTTCTGTCCTGATTGTTAAAATCTATCTTAGGATAAAATAAATAACTAAACCCCAAAATCTGGATGATTTTGTGCTTAGTAATCTGAAATACAGAACAGTAGACTGAGTCCTGTCCATGTTTTAGAAACAAACACCACAGTCCAATGTGTCATGCAGTGCTGTTTTCTACCATGCTTTCCAGGTGGTTTGTGTATAGGTTGAAGTAACTAATTGTAAAGATAACCATTCCTTTCACCAAATTGTTTAATTTTTCTTTAATAGCAAGATTACCTAGGTACTCTCATAGAATGTGTGATGTTCTCTGTGAAATCTCTGAAAAAATGTTTTTTGCTGCATTATGTGAGAAGTTCTTTGTGTCCTAGAGGGGCTCACCAGAGAATGAGCTTATCTGCACATCTTTAAGCCTTGTCCATAACATGGAGAATAGACTTTAATGTTTGTGGAGTCTTAGAAGATAGTAAAATACACATAAAGGTTAAGAAAGTGAAGTTTTTGTCTTCAAGATTACTGATAATTACTGAGATACAGGAGAAAACCAGAATGTGGTTAGCCCTGGAGAGGTTCTAAAGGGACAGTACAGTGGCTGGCTGCGAGCCAGTTTACATTTTAATAGTAATTACATGGCACAGCTTTGGCTTTCACCAAGTTTACCCAGAACAACCTCTGTCTCATAGTTGGGGTTGCTTTTAAGCACAATTTATCCAGTGAGGGAAAATGGGTTACAGTCATCTTTGAACTTGGCTATAATTCTGCCAACTTTGTATTTAGGGTACAGGCAACTTAAATGACCATCCTTTTTCACAAGCTTTCCACAATTCCCCTAAACGATTGAAATTTCACCCTTAAATTGACTGTCAGATTATTTTAGATGATGCTGAAAAAGCACATGATGGGGTTTATTTGCAGACTCATGTGGACCAGTGCAGAAACTGGGGATTTAGTAGTGCTGGATTCACTTGCTGGCTGTAACATGCATGAGTCTTGGGTAGCTTGGTTTCTTTCAAGCTGAGGCAATTGAAGGGAAGCCAGAGTGTAAGGACCAAGGGCCTAAAAACTGAGTGCTTTGAAAGGAAAATTGGAAATTATGGGAAATCTACTGAAGTGTATGTTCCTCGGGTACGTCTTTGTTCCTGATAACTGTTTGTAAAGCAGGCAGTGATTCTTACAGTGTGAGTGCTTCATCTTGGGAGAGGCAAGGTAGAACAAATTCTTTGTGCCTGCTGTGCCCCAAAAGCTGTCTGTGCAGGGCTCATGGTAGTACTTGCTTTGCACAGTTTTCATATGACTTTTTAATAGTACCATGGGCTAAAATGTCAGATGCTGCAGATACATGAGCCTTGATGATGCATTCTAGAAGCTTAACTCTAGTTTCATATTGTCAAGAAAGAAATAATTTGTCACTTTTGTTTTACACTGATGCCCATACTGTTTCAAAAAGCCTTGTAAAACTTGGGTTTGGCTTGGTGTCTCGGTTTTGAAAGACAGGTGTCTGCTAAGGAAGGCAGAGGCCCCCCTTGAAGTGGCAGATGTAACCCCTTTTCCCTCCAAGTTATTATATTTTGAAATCAAGAGCCTTTAGGCGAAGATGTGGGAAATAGGAATAACAGTTCTTTACTATATATGTATATAACCAGTCAAACAAAACAACAACAACTATGGCAGTAACAGCAATCACAAACCCAGTCCCAGCCTTCTCGGCTGGCGGGCCCTTTCCCCTCGGGTGCAGTTCCGCTCGCAGCCGGCAGGGGCGCTGGCGGCTCCCGGTGAGCAGGGCAGGTGCGATGGTTCCCCCGCGGCTGCAGGGGGCGCTCCGGAGCGAGCTCGGGAAAGGCAGTTGATCCCGGGCTCTCAGGAACAGCAGGCTGAAACGGCAGGGACGAACGCAAATCCCGGGTGGCAGGCGAGATGTATCCAGATGGGAGAACCCCACGGACGCCCAGGCAGGCAGGGCGAGCAGGGCTACAGCGTAGCGAAAAGCTCGAAGCAGCAGCAGGGCAGGGCAGCCACAGCCCGGTCTCCAGCAGGGCAGGGAAAGCGGCTTTTGGGGTCCCGGCGTTGTTTCCAGCAGGAAGAAAGAACGGCCAAAAAGAAAGAAGCAGCAGCTCCTTTCTCTGCAGCTTCTCTCTCCGGACGCTCAGAGCGAACTGACCCCACACCCAGGTGTAGACAAAGGAGTAGCCAGGCCCGCCCCACTCCCCTTTTTGTCTTTCTTAAGTACAGCTATTTGTCCCCTAGCAACATGCATATGGGAGAAAATTCCTTTAACAGGAAAAAAAACTAAGACTAAACTAAAACCCCAACACTTGGCCAGTTTCACTGTTACTGCATCAGCTTCTGTGGGGTCTTAGAAAAGGGAGACAGAATGACTCTTGTAGCCTAAACTATTAATAACTGAAAAATTAATAGCTGAATAGTGTTAATTAATAGCTTATTAACATGAGAGCAAGGTCCTGCTTTTGGAGATCACCGAACAGTTTCAGAACACATTAGACTATTAAATGTAGCTTCTGTTGAGCCTTTGAGGAATTCTTCACACATTATTGTAACTTCCATTAGTTCCAAACCATTAGATGCCTTCTCATGATGTAACTTATGATGTATGTAGGAATTGATGGCTTTTTAAAGCCGGAAGGGAGCAGTACGAGTGCAGGGACCTAAGAGCGTAACAACAAAATCAGAGTATACTTGCAGAACCTGTATTTGGAAGATAAAGTAGGTGAAAAGATTCATTTACTGTGTGTCTTTGCAAGGCTTTTGAGCCTGACTCATGTTTCTGACTAAGGCAGATAAGATGTCTTGTGAGGGGAGTTTTTGATTTGGGGTCAGTTTCTGTGTCTGAAGTCTCAAACTTATGATTAGCTTTTACCGTCAGCACTGGAAAGTTGTTGATGCACAAAGTTAATGTTGCAAACAAAATCCTTGAGCTGAGAAAGAGTCGAATGGCAGCTTGAGCGGGGATTACAGCAGAAACTGGATGCTTCTTGTACTGGCTGGTGACAGCTACCAATTGGTTCTGCATAACGCTGAAGTACCTGCAGCTGTAGGTGGGACAAATCTGATTAAAAGATGGCAGTGGGGATGAGGTGCTAGGAAAAATCTGAGGGTATGCAATCAGTTTGCAACAAGTGTGTGTGCGGTGGGGCTTCCAGAATGTATGTGGGAATATGGACTGTGGCAGGAGTATGTTAAAAATACAGAAAATGATGCATTTGTGAATTTTTAAACAGAACCATTTTCAGTGTGATACAAATTTTTGAATCCCTAGGGTGATTTGAGGTCCCGAGCTGGTTTTATTAGCTGCATAGTATCAAAGTAAGAAATAAAGGTTTTATTAATTTATTTATTTTCATGTAGAAGAGCTCAGTTTGATACTAACTCCTGATTCAGCCCCATCTGCATCCACAGAAAACACTGAAGGCATAAGGATCACTTCTGTGATTCCCTATATAGAGAAAGATGAGGGAAGGTGACTTGAATAACTTTCCTTTGGGAATGTGTGGAAAGAAAAGAAATTTACTGATCTAACTTCTCATATAATTGTCTCCAGTTGTATCTCTGTGCTCCTTTTCTGTAGTTTAGCCACTTCTGAAAGATAGAAAAGGTTCCATAATTGTTGAAGTCTTACAGAAGACATTTATTTCTCCCTTCTACACATTAACTTAAATTGTGTAGAGTTTAGGTAACAATATTATATCTGAATCTGATTTTCCTGCACATTTTCTGGAACTACTAAATCAACAGTTCAGTTTTGGAGCTGATGACATTGTGCATCTGGATAGTTTATTTTTTGGTGGTGGTGGTTTGTTTCTTCTGGAAATCCATATCCAGTTTGGAATCCATGTAGAAGTAGTCAAGGGAATAGTCAAGGCAGAAAAAAAAATATTCCTCAAGAAATATGTCCTGTTCCTTAGTGATATAACTTGACATTTGTCTGGCATGTCTGTATTTCTAGTCTGAGTACAATCCTGTCTTGACAAAATGAAGCCAAATATCTTCCTTAAGAGTACCCCCAGTGGACTGCAGTAAATTGCCTGGGAATGTCATTCCAAGCTCAAAGGTCAGAGTGTGTGGTTCAGGACAGGAAACCTTCTGCTTTTCCTCCTTCTTCTTGATCAAGATCTACAGGCATTCCAAAGAGAATAATTTGATTTTGTAGGATTTATAAAGAGGTCTGTTTTCATTAGAAGTTATGTTTGACTAATATCTTATGCTGTTACTGTTCATTATGTCTGTCTAATCAGCACTGTGTATCTGAATGCTAAGGGAGTAGGGGAGCTTCCTCAGAACAATATTCAGTCTGAGCAGAGTCAATCATATTTTAATTTCCACTATAAAACACTCTGGGAGTGGTGTGATGTCATGAGTTTGCCTGCACTATTGTGATACTTCTCTCTACTGCCCTTTGAAAAATACAGTAAAACCATGTTTTTGACTTGTTTATGCCACTTGAATGTTGCTGCCTCCTTAAACTGAACAACTGTTCAGTGAACAACTATTTTTATTGCTTTACGTCTTCCTGGTTTTTCTTAACTTTGCAGCCTTTTTACACATCTGACATTTAGATACTGACTGCAAGAAAATGAGATGTACTTAGAAGTTCTAGCTGTAGGTAAATTATGCCCTCATGCGTAAGCTTGGATAAATGTGTTCATGCTCTGTATTTGCACTTAGGTTTAAAGAAGAAGCCAGAATCAGTAGAAAGTGCCTCAGAAGATGAAGATGAAGTTGAAAAACAGAAGGTAAAGTGATGTAAAATGTTGCATTGCATGAGTTCTGCAAGTATTTGTTATGTGTTTGTGAGTGGAACTGCAGAATTTCATAGGATGCCAGTGGAATAAAACTACACAATTTTAATAGTGAGAGCTTTTGGAACAAAAACTACCAAGAAGAAGTTTGTGTGTTGGGCAGTGCGAAGTTTTAATTTTTTTAACATCAGTATTATATGAAACATTTGTGAGTTCAGACTTTGTCCTGTATATTTTTGTCCTTGAAGATTAGTTGCTTGCCATTTTCTTTTCATTCTTTCTCAGAACAAGTTAACTAGAAATTACTTAAATCCAGATATGTTAGTTTTTATTTTGCTATATGAATACTTGTATTAAATTGCATTCATTAGTTATTTCTAAACTGTGGTGTACAATTTTCAGATGAGATTATTACTGTGTTTGAAAATTGAATGTGGGTATTTGCAATTTTTTAATGTCTAATAAGAAGGAAATCAACTTATATTAATACTACACCTCAAAATGTTAAAAAGAATGTTGTTATGGCTGAAATAATACTGCCCTGATGACCCTATTTGAACTCATTTATGTAAATGTAGACTCATACAGGCTTTATTAATGAGACGCTGAATTTTTTCATAGAAAACTTTCATTGTGTACATGGACTTTCTTATTTTGTAACAGGCTGAAATGGCCCTACTGATGATGGATGATGAGGAGGACACTAGAAAACATTTTAATTATAAAAAGATTGTAGAACAACAGAATTTGAGCAAAAAGAAGAAGAAACTTCTTATGAAAAAGAAAGAATTACTAGAAGATGACTTCCAGGTAATTGTGTACTCCTTGATTTTGTGACTGGAGCAGTTCCAGGAATCTCATTAGCTGTGACTTCTGAAGCAGCTCATGTTTTATTGGGCTTAAAAGCTTTGCTGTCATGGGAAAAGTTTACCTAAAATAAATGCTTCTTTTCTCCCTTCAGGTAAATGTTGCTGATACAAGATTCCAAGCCATGTTTACTTCTCCCCTGTTTAATTTGGATCCTTCAGATCCAAATTTCAAGAAGACAAAAGCAGTAGAAAAGATCCTGGAAGAGAAAGCTCGCCGAAGAGAAGAAAAGGAGCAAGATCTTAAGGAGGCAAACAAGGGCCTGGAGAGCAAGATGGCAAAGAAAGGAGATGTTGCTAAAAAAGTCATAGATCCTGCCCTATCAATGCTAATAAAGTCTGTCAAAAATAAAACAGAAGAGTTTCAGGCAAGGAAAAAGAAGAGATTCAAATAACTGAACTTTGTTTTTACTTGGACTTTAGTAGTCTTAGCCCTTCTAACTGGAGACATCTGTTAAAGTTACTGCAGCCTGCTCTGATTCCTGTCCACCTAAGACGTCCTGAAAAGTCATTTAACTATGTTGGTGAATTTTGAAGTGTTCAGAGTAATAATCACTCTTTTCTTCTGCCACAACAAATACTGTTTTGCACATATGTAAGGAAATGATGGTTTTGGGGTGGTTTGTTTTGTATTATGTCATCTCTGAAAAATAATAGAAGTGCTGAAGATGGCTACAAAAATCATAATTATGGGTTTATTTATAAATAATAAAAACAGTTCTGCAGAGGTTTATTGCTGAGACTAAGTAGTCTTAAAGTTTTTAATTCCACAGAAGTCTGTAAAACATACCTGTCTTGATAAAGAAGGTAATAACTACAAATGGAAGAAATTTTGTATAAAAGTCTTTTGTGGATTTTTAAAAGATTGCATAAATGCTTTATTATTTTCTCCTTTAAATACATGAAGGTAATAGAACTAATTAATGGAAATATTGCCATTTAGAAGTGTTTCATTAACATACTTTGGAAATAAATAGTTGGCCCAGAAGAATTTTGGGTACTAGCTGTGTTTTTTTCTTTCATGCCTAAATGAAATTACATCAAAATTAAACTTTTTGCTACTGTTATTACATTTCCATGAATATGATACTTATACAAAGTCTTCCAATATTGTAAGTGTTAAAAAATAAGGGGGCAGGGAAGGGGAGGGAAAAATCAAAGGCAGATCTAGATGATACAATTTTAGAAACCATCTTGTTTGGCCATGTTAGTGTTGATGATGAAGATATCAAAGGTGCAGGGAGAATACAGTAAGTAGAAAATGATCAGTCTTCCCTGGAGTGTGGCCACTGATTTGTCTTAAGGTTTGGTGTGGGTTGGGGTGCTGTGATTTTTTTAAAGGTTTGCTGTATCAGCTGTAATGGAAATACAACATTGCATTACAAGAAAGACCGAAAACTCTAGAAACAAGGAGCTGAAAGGTAATTTTACATTTTAAAGACATAATTTTTAATTTCTAAGATGTTCTACTCATTTAAACAAAGACTTCTATGAAAACAGAGGTTAAAACTATGGATAATCAAAGCTAGTGTTTATATCAAGTAAATTTATCTCAGTATGTAAAGGAGATGAGAGAGCTGGATTAGCACATGGGTGGCTGTAGAGTGGCCAAAGGTGTTAAGGAACATAATATACAAATACAGGTGGAGATGGATTTTACAATAAATAAAGAGTGTTTTGCAATGATGTGCCTGTGGAATACTTGCAGACCTCAAATGCTTTAAATGTAATTACTCTTCATAAACATTTGAACATCTTCAGAGTCACTTTGTTTTAATACTGGGTCCATAGAGAGTCTCCCGTAACTTTGTTTAGTCATTTGTATGGAAAACAAATTTGTTGGGAAATGAAAGGCAACAGCAAACTGCACTCTCTTGAATCCTCTAACCCTGCCGAGTTCTACCAAATATTCTGTATTATCAGTACTTTTCAGCTCGGTGCTTTTATAACGTCACTGGAAATCAACGTGGAATTGGTGGATCTCTGCTCCTCCAGAATGCCCAGATATGCTGAGTGACTCACTGGTACAAAACTCTCCAACAGAACTTCTGTACTCCTGCAAAGCCTCTGTCCTTGACACTAACTTTGCTGGAGGAGTCATTTGAAAAATCTGGTTATAAAATTAAAAAGTCACAAATTGTGAGGACTTCTAACTGAAATTAGGTGGTCGAAATTATGTTGTGTCTTCCATGTATGTATGCTGGCTACTTTCTCCTGTTAGGAAGCCTGGCCTCTACTTGGATGTCATAGCACGACAAAATGCATGGAAAGATGAAGGCAGACTTCACAGTGATTGTAATTATTGGTTGTAATAATTATTTTGTTGTATGGTAAGATGTACTGGGTATCCTGTAAACGCTTAATGTATGATCATTTTATGGAATCAGAAGTTTTTGTTGTTGTTTTTGTTCTCAAGTTACTGAGTGCTGAGGGGGCATCTTAGTTGGGAAGAACTGGAGAACTTCAGGATCTGTCCTAGCATGCATCTTAGATGGGAAATTTCGTTTGTTTATAAAATTATTAGCTCTAACACCTCTTTTTCTTCTTCCCCTTAAAAAAAAAGTTTTAATTGCTAGTTAGTATCATCTAAGCTCCATGATTCCAGATCAATGTGAGCAAAATCTGACATGTTTTCTGTGTCTCCAGCAGAAGCATATCTTGAAAGTCTGGTAAGAATCTAGAATTCCCTGCAATCCATATCCCTCGGTGTAAACAAAACAAATGATGGTTTTGACCATCTCATTCTTTTAAACGTGAAAATTGGATCTAGAAGTTCCAACCTCTGAACTTTAAAATATGGTATTACTTTTGACTTTCACTAGATGTCATGTAACCAGCAAAAGTGAAGGCAATGAAGTAAAATAACACATTAAAAACCAGGACTGTTAAAAGTGAGACAAATAATTTTTCTAGCAACTTACAGAGGTCTATTATAAAGTAATTTGTCTCCAAGTTGGCAGCCAGCAGAGCTCACATTGAATGTAAGCCAGGCCTTTAAACCTCTAATATTACGACTGGAAATCACAAGAGGGTTTGATTTATGTAAAAACTGAGGAAGATCAGACAACAAGAGATGAACAGCCATGTATGTTTTCAATCATTCCTTCCATCTAAAAATTAAATGTATTATTTCCAATTCATAGCAGGTTGGCTTTTTGTTCTTTTCATATTTTGATAGAATCCAAAAATAACAGTAAGTTGTGCCATCACATACTTTTTTAGCTAACAAAGCAAACAACCAAAATACTGTGGGTTTTCTAAATAAGGTCTTAGAAACCTACGTTATATGTGACCTATATTTAAAAGTACTAATTAATTTGCTTTGTGTTTGTCTTAAATCATGTTCAATGCCTTAGTCAGCTCTGATAAAAGCAACACTGGTACCTCTGATGGCACAGTAATTTTCATTAATTCCTAGAGTACTTTAAAGAACTGTTACTTTCTTAATGTAAAAATGGACCTTTTCATGTAGAGGACTATGTTACTGCATTCCTGTAAGAAGCAAGACCAAGCGGCAAAAAGGTGTATTCTGAAGTTTTCTGTCCTTAACATACAGCATTATAAATGAGAGTATTTTTGTCTGGATTCTGGATCCAGTCTAGATGAATGTCACCTAAGGTCATTACTACTTTGTCCCTCATCACTAACATATGAGTAATCCCTACTCAGGGCTGTTCCAGCTCTGTATTTCAGCCATGCAACACTGCTGAGTTTTAAACAACATTGCTTGTAGCCTCCAGTGAGCCCACTGGCAAACCCTGCTCCTCTCCCATCCTCATAGACACCCGATCCGACGGCTGGTTGCCACATTTTCATGGGCAATTTTCATGCCAAATTTTCATGGGCAAATGCTCCTGGACTTCGTCCCATGAGCTCCTTGGCACTGCACAAATCCTTTCGCATTGAAATCCTGCCCAGTGCACTTAGACCTTTCTCCTTTTGTGTTTCTGGGACAAGGTAGGAGGGAAAGGACGACTGAGGCAGATGGGGTGTGTAGTGACTTCTGACAGTGGGATCAAAGATGGGCATTGTAAGTGTGAGCAGAAAAACTGCCCAGTGCAGTCAGCAATTCGTGTGGCTGAAC
>NW_008240228.1:1369367-1373909 GCF_000691975.1 Corvus brachyrhynchos
ACCGCTGCTCAAAGGGGCTGGCAGGTGGTCCATGAAAAATGCAAGTTAACAGAAGTGGTTACCAAAAGGACTGTGAATAGCAAAGGGACTGGTTTAGGGCGGCTGTGATTGCCACAGGTGATTAAGGCTGAAATCAGTTCTGTGGAATGTAAAACGCTCAAGCAGAAGCTGCTTCCCTTCCTCATTGCCCTGTCTGCTTTTCCCCTTAGGTTAATGCCTGGGCTCTCAAAGAGGGAGTAGATCCATGAGCTGGCCCAAGAATGGATGCCTTGGGCTTTGGAGGACTTAGGGACAGGTTGGCCCTTTTCCTTAGCAGAAGTAATGACTGAGCAGCATCAGCAGGGAGAGAACCTGAGATGTGCAGGGATGAGCAATGCCTCTGGTAGCCAAGAGTTTAAGGGTGTCCTTGCAGTTGGAGTGGGAAAGAAGGTCTGTAATTTCTGAACCAAGCAGAAGTTAGACTTTTTTTTTCACACATTTCTCGTTTGGTGAATTTTAGAGCTCCCTATCAGGAAACTAAATACAAGTGCCTAGGAACCAAAACCACGTCAGAGTGAAAATCAAGCACAGTACATGTGAAATCAGCTCTGGCATTTGTTGCAGTTACCTAAACAGATCTTTTTCTTTAAGCTCTAATCTGATGTGAAAATACCATGTTAAGGGAAGCAGTCTTCATTATTCTACATTTTGGTGTCCAAGTGCTCAACTTTGCAAAATAACTGTTTTGTTAGCAGGGTATTAATTTTAATTTATTTTAATGAAATAAAAGCCACAACCTTTATGCTCCAGAGAAGCTCATCTGTATCATGAGATCCATCATCTCAATCCAGAATAGGAGACTGGGCACTTCAGTGAACATCCCAAGTGTAAGCAGGGAACAATTCTGTGCTCTGTATGCCCTCTAAGGAGGAGTAGAAATGCTTCACAGGGTGGTGGCATACCGCTACTTGCAGCACTTGTGTAGTAAAATCAAAACAGGTGTAGCAGACCACACTTAAAAGGAATATAAATCTATCACTTAAGTTACCTGCTTTTCTTAAGAGGCCCAAAATTTACCTTTGATAGCAAAGTAAGTTGACTTGGTAAACAAAGATGATTTTGTCACAGAATAACAGCCTTGTTTTTCTGTGAGATACAATTTCTGAAGACAAAAAGTACAAAATACAGAAAAAGGGTAACAGTAATGAATTTAGTTGCGTATTAAGATGTAGTTTCAAAATGCAAATTCTGTTCTAAGATAAACCTGCACTGATTTTTGTACTGATCTCAACTTCACCAAAATGTGAATTTGCTGATAGAGCTCATGAGCTTGTCTGAGGGATGAGAATGGGTATTTTTTTTTTCCTCGTTTTGAATCTTGAAGATCAGAACTTCCCCAGTAAGAGAATGATTCTGCTAATTATTCTTAAATCTTAGTGAACTTAGGAATCTTGAAGTCTCTCTGTTGCAATGGGATCAGTATCACAGAATTTGAAGAGTAGGATGCTGTGAAGACTTCCTACTGAAATTGTATCATACCCTGAGTGCAATAAGCCAGTTTGGGTTTGGACGAAATCATTAGCCATGGAGAACTGCAGAGAGCAACCAAGGAGGTCAAAATCCGTAACAATAATGAGATGATCTAACCTGTGGAGAAAGCCTAGTTCAGGAGTTAGTTGCCAACTTGACCTGTTTTGCCACAATATGTATTCTTAAACTGTCATATTTAAACCTTCACCATACTTTGTGGGCATGAAGAAGAATGTTTGCTGATTCTGAAAACCAGTTTTCTGTGAGTCTTGGCTTCCTGATTTCCTGTAGCTGTCACTGGGAGATGACTGTCCTACCTACTGCAGTGGCCAGTATCTACCCAGTATGCATTCACCTCACTGTTCAAGGAATAAAGACAAAACCTTGCAGGGATTTACTACTTGTGGTTATTTTGGCAACAAGTGATGACTGCATTTTTTAAGTTGCATTTCTCAAAAGTCCCATGTCTTATGATTTGGCCCCCCTGAAAAGCTGGCTGACAGATTGCAATCACACCGAGTTAGAGCTTTCTGAGCTGCAATGGAATGAGCGTTGGAAATAATCGCGTGTGGGTGTTGAGCAGCCGGGAGTATGTGGAATGCTAAATAGACAGGTCCAGGATGCTGGAGTATTTTCCTCATCTGAAGTAGCTCATTATCTGGAAAAAACATTATTTTACTGGCTGGAAGTCAAAGAAGGGGCCTCTTCATATGGAGAGGAAGCAACAAGCATGCCTGGAGGAGACTGCAGGCTTATTTATGCTACCTGCGAAGATCAGCCAGTCTTTCAGGGGGATTGATGATGTGGTGTTTGAGTGGATTGATTCCAGCCTTCAGTTGCTATTCTCCTCTTGCATGCAATCATCCAGGTAATAGTTCCTGTTTGTATTTCTTGGTGCATTCAGCTTCTTTTTCTGTTGACTGTAGAAGTGAGTTGCAAAGTTCCTAACTGAAGATGGAATGGTTGATATAGGGGTGTATTTCTATGTGCTTGCCTTTTTTGCTGTTCTCTTTTCCTTGTGGCCACTTCCCAGACACATCCTTCATTAAAGCATTAAAGTTGTCTCGAATTGATTGTTTAAGGGTGTCCTCTCACCTGGGTTAAAAAGGATAGAAAAGGGATGTGAGTCTTCTCCTCTTCTACTGCCCTTTCCCAGCATCTCTGTCCTTAACAGGTGTCTGAAAGTACTGAAGCCTCCCAAACCAAAGGCTCAGGAACTTATTGCCTGGAACATCTTTTGTAAAACCTCATTGAAGTCTAAGGACTTCAATAGCCACTTTTACCCAGAATAAATTAAACGAGCAGATAAGCTCTTTATCATATTAGGAAGTAAAACCAGTAGAGCGTGCTTCAAAAGACAAAGCGCAAGAAGAAATCTAAAATAATCAACAAGAAATTGAACAAAAAACCCCAAAGGCTTTAAAACACAGCTGGAATCTTTGTAAAAGGAATAAAGAAAACCTTTCACTTCAAACCTGGATGCTGTGGAATGATTTACAGAACGAGAACACCTTTTTATTGGAGTAGCAACACAAATCTACAGAAAGGTAAGGACCAGAAAATAGGAAAAGAACCCCAAGAAATATTTGGCCAGTTTGAAAACTGTCACTGGCAGCAGAGGACAAGTTAAGTAAAGGCATCAAAAAACAAGTGAAAACAGACATTTGGATTTGAAATCCAGTTCTGGAAAATGGTACAGGACCAAATGCTGACAAGGCTTTAGCTTCCCCCTAAAGAACGAAGGGCTCCGTGATACTGTCTATCTATCAGTGTGACAGCTCTACCTCTGGAATTTGAACCTATTGCCAACTTCAAGGAGATTTGACAGTCAGGTCAAGTCAAAATATGTGTAGCTGGGAGTCAGACACATGTTGTGCTGCCTCTTTCTTAGCCACACATGGAACAGCTGGACAGAGAAAGGGAAAATGGGAGACAGAAGGTGCTTAGGACCTTACACAGGACAGAGAGGTGAATGCACAAGGTCAAATCAAAGCTGCCTCGGTGATGGCCAATGCTGTGCATCGAAGAAGGGCTGCAGCCAGAAGGCAAATGCGTTGCAACACTTCCACAACACCCTCCTTTTCCCTCAAATCAGTCTGTCCTAGCTCAAATGTACCTATTGCCATTTAAGAAGCAAAAAAAGTACTTTGAGGTGTCTCCTTGGTTCACTTCAGCACTGTGAAGAATAACAAGGGCTTTAAAAAAAAAAACCACAACAAAAAATATGGAAACAAAGCAACTCGCAACTGGGATTTGGACCTCAGGTTAAAATCTGTGAAAGAAGGCCAAAGATCTTCTGAGGGTTTGTGGACTGCATATTTCCTTGTAGTTTTGTCCAACAGAATAGGAAGCACCTGGTAATGTGGAAGACAAAAGCTGCTCTCCAAAAGCCACATAATTTTGTGTGCCAAAAACTTGTGTTGAAAAAGACTTGCATTTGTTCCTGACATATCTTGCATTGTTAAAAAAATGTAAGGCTGGTCTTTGAAAAAATAAGTCAATAATACAAAAGTGGAAGCACATTTTTATTGGGAAAAAAGCCATAATAAGTGTTCCTGTCACTATTAGGCAGGCCAGGAAGGAGCCTTCTGAATTCCTGGGGGAGATCCTGTGTAGGACAATTAGGATGTGGTGGAGATGAAATAAAATCTGGGGGTGAAAAAGTTAGTTTCCAGATGTCCCTATCCACAGCAGGGGCATTTGGCCTAGATGTTCTTCAAGGCTCCATCCAACTCAAACCATTCTATGGTTCTATGGGTTTTTTTTTGGTTCTTGCCAGTTCAGTGCAAGTTCCTGTTAATGTCTAATACACAATATAACCTGTGTTCGCCACAAACATGAAAGCAAATGACGCTTTTCTTGATGATGGCACGAAGTGTAAACAATCTGTTACTAGTTATTATTTGCTACGAAATGTATTTGGGCTAGTGAATGAAATTGGTGTTATAGGAAGTCCTGTAGTCAGTGCTGCAGAAACATAATTTGTCAAAATTCGCTTAAAAAACTTAAGTCTGGCGGGCGAGCTCCTGCCGG
>NW_008240228.1:1374001-1375402 GCF_000691975.1 Corvus brachyrhynchos
GAGCCCCGCGCTGCGGGTGCTGAGGCCCAGCCATCGGAGTGTCGGCCCGGCCGCCCTGCGCTCCGCTCGCCCCACGGCCGCTCCCTTGACGGGCTTTCGGGCCCTGCAGGGTCTCCCGGGCGGGAGGGGGCTGCGAGCGGCTGAGCGGTCCCTGCTGCCTCTGCGTGACCCTCGCGTATGTTTGTCTTTCTCCCAGCGCCTGCTTAGCATTCAAAGTTACTTTTGCAGTGCGGTCAGGGCTTTGGGCGGCTTCCACGAGACCAGATTGCTCAGAGCTCCGTTCAACCTGGCCTTGAATGCTTCTAGGGATGGGGCATCCACAGCTTCTCTGGGCAACCTGTGCCAGTGCCTCACCACCCTCACAGCTAGAAACTTCCTCCTAATATCTAATCTGAACCTATGCTCTGTCTAAAGCCATTCCTCCCTGTCCTGTTACTCCATGCTCTAGTGAATAGTCCCTCTCCATCTTTCTTGTAGGCTCCCTTCAGGTACTGGGAGGCCACAGTTAGGTCACCCCTGAGCCTCCTCTTCTCGAGGCTGAACAATCCCAGTTCTCTCAGCCTTTCCTCAAGGAGAACTGCTCCATCCCTCTGATCATCTTGGTGGCTTCCTCTGGACTCACTCTAACAGCTCCATGCCCATCCTGTGCTGCAGACCCCAGATCCTGGACACAGCACTGCAGGTGGGGTCACATTTGAGTGAGACAGAGGGGCAGAATCCCCTCTCTCACCTGCTGCCCACAGGGCTCTGGATGCAGCCCAGAACAGGGTTGGTTTCTGGGCTGCCAGAGCACATTGCCACCTCATGTCCAGCCTCTCATCCACCAGCACCCCCAAATCCTTAAACGATTTTTATTCATGTTCTTCAGGAGTCACACTACTGTGTATTCCTCCACTGTTTCTGTAGCTATACGGATGTAGAACAGGGAACTGTGTAACAAGGAGGATCAAGATCAGGACTGATGAAAGTATAACAGCCAGGAAGGAGAACTAATAAATACTAGGAGAACGTTGAAAGTGAAAGGATGGGTCGAATGTGATCTTACAAAGGGGAAGCAGCAATTTCTTGAATGAAATGGAAATGAAGAATATTTTGAGATGGAAGTGGTTTGACCAAACTGACTTGATGTGGAGGAAGTGTTATGAAAGTATTGAGATTAAGTCAACCATATGTAAAAACAAATATATCGTGACACACAAATATATGCAAAGGCCTAATTAGGATTCTTAGTCTGATGTTACGCTCCTAGTTAAAGTGGCATCTCTATCCTCATTTTCAAATGCAATGGCAGAACAAGAAACAGCAGTGGGCTGAGGCAGCCACACACTCACACCCTCTGGCCTGGCCTTGCCTTGACATTACCAGCCTCTGGCTGGCCGGCAACAGCCTAGTGACCTCACA
>NW_008240228.1:1375858-1377840 GCF_000691975.1 Corvus brachyrhynchos
GCGCCGCGGCCTCTCTCCCTCTCCCCCAGCCCTGGCCCCGAGCCTAGAGGCAGAGGTGGGGCTCAGCCCCCTTCCTCCCAGGAGGAAACAAGGACAGGCTGAGGCACAAGAACAAGACAGATCCTGCCCGAGGTCTTCTCCACACAAGCTGTGGCCTGGGGCAGCCCAGCCAGGCCCCAGCTTCCCCAGGAGAGCCCAAGGGGCTCAAGCCCTCTGAGTCCCCTCTGCCCCTTTCACCGTGCTCCCTGCCCCGTGTCTCCCAGGAGAAGGCCTGGACACGCTCAGCTTGGCCACGGACCTGCTGCCTGGCTGACTGCCCCCCCCTCCATGACGAGGTGATCGGCCGGCAGGAGGAGAACTCTGCCTCCACCAAGAGCTACCTGAGGCACCTGCGCCAGCGCTGCCTGCGGGGGGACGTGCTCCAGAGAGGAAGGAACAAGAAAGCGTGGAAGGACTTAGACGAGGAGGCAGCGCTTTTCTCTGATTGAGAAAACAACACCTGCTAGGCAAATGGAGCAATATACTGCAAGATTTCCAATCCAGCTTTTTTATTATTATTAAAATTATTTATTAAATAAGACAGCTTTTATTAGTAGCGAATGAAATTGTTGTCAGAGAGATACCATAGAAATTTAATTGTAGTGAAAATTGTAAAAATTGTAGTTTGGCTGAAGCAGGTGATTTTCTGTCAGCTTGTTTGCAGAGAATGAATGGTACTCTCCGCTGTTGCAGGAACCAGTGTAACAGCTACATGTTGGGCTTACTTCTAGGAAAACAAAAGTGAGAAGTTAAAATCTGCTTCATCTAGAGGGATGAGGATAATCTTTTACATAAAAGATATCCTTTCGCTTCTCATGATGGAGCTTGAGCAAGAGATCGAGTGAATTCTGCAAACAGAACAACCTTGTCTTGATCTAATAAAAGCTTTAGAGTTTCAACTTTAAAAGGCTGAGCTTTGCAAATGAGAATTTGAGGTGTCAGCTAAAATAAATTTACAATATAAGTAAATCCATAAGGACATCTGGACTCATCATGGATCTACAAAGAAGAGGAGCAGGGCCTGGAAGTGTGGAGGCACTTTGGGAGAGTGTGGACTGGGATAATGAAATGTCTCACACATACAAAGCTGGTTCCCAGGACTGATGATAGTGACCATCAGAGAAGGTATCAGGGAAATGGGATTCATATACAGCTGCCCTCGATCCTGGAAAGGCACCTTCAGAAAGCAGTGTGTCACCTCTACAACAAAGTGGACAGAAAATAATAAAAACTTAGTATCTCTAGCAGAACACAATAGTCAAATGCTCATTGAAGCAGAAAGATGTAAAGTATCTGACTGTTCCAAGAATTTCCTACCAAGTCTATTATGAAATAAAGGTATTTTTAATCAGTAAGTTTAGTTTTGATTAGCTATCAGAAGTCACATGTGTAGATATATATGTATCCTGAGTATCAATATATGTGTGTATTGTGCATTGTATTATATAGTGCACACTGTGTATATATGTATAGTGATATGAAACATATGTATATTGCATATTAATAGATGTATATTGCATATTGGATGATATATTGATGATGTATATCTACATTGTATGTTGATATATAGATGTATTGCATATTGGATGATATATATGTGTACTGATAGAATGTATCTGCGTATGGATATAAATATGTGTATTAACATGACTATGTAGCATATTTGTATATTTGTACATTGCATACTGTATGATATATTTTGATATAGATGTATATTGCATATATATATATATAGGTACATTATATACTGTATGACCTGTATATTGGTTATATATATCGATATGATATATATGTATATTGATATGAGAGATATATATTGCCCTGGGGGTAACAACACCGGAGGCCGCTATCCACCCCCTTGAGACACAGATCACCTCTGAGCTGCTGTCTCAGGAGGCCGTGCCCAGTGCCGATGGCGCGGCAGCGCCGGCCCGGACGGGGAA
>NW_008240228.1:1378535-1402430 GCF_000691975.1 Corvus brachyrhynchos
GTCCCTCGGGTCGCCGGCCCGGGGGGGGGGGTGCTGCCTCGGCGGGACCCGCGCGTGTGTTTGTGTTTCTCCGAGCGCCTGTTCAGGATTCAGAGTTACTTTTGCCGTGCAGTCAGAGCTCTGGGTGCTTTGGTAAAATCATTGTGCTTCCTGTTCTCCAGCAGTCACGCTGATGTGTATTCTTGCACCGTTTCTGTCGCTGTACAGATGGAGAGCAGGGAACGTGTAGCAAGGAGGAGTGAAATCAGGAGCGGTGGAAGTTTGACAGCCAGGAGGGAGAACTGGTAAATCCTAGAAGAGGCTTGAAAGGGAAAAGTTGAGTCTAGTGGGAGAGTGGGAGCTTAAGAAGTGGAAGCAGCAGGTTTGTGAATGAGATCTACAAGGACTTGAAGAAGAGTTTGAGGTGGGAGGGGTTTGAGAAAATTGAGTTGGTGGGGAGGAAGTGTTACAAACTGAAGCAAACGAGAGAGATAGGTTGCCTCTGTGTTCTCTAGTAGAAACAGAAACATCCTTAGACCCAGCTGTATGCAAAAGGCTAATTAGGATTTTCAGCCTGCAGTTACACTGTTAGTAAGTCTTTATGTGACATCTCCATCTTAATTTTCAAAAGCCATTTAATCATCATCATTGCTTTCCCTTCCACCACACTATTTCTTCCATTCCTGTGAGAGTTTAAATTCCTTACTTGCTCCTCTGTCACTTCACTGAAGTCTGTGCTGTACCCTTGTTTCTGTACGGTGTAACAAGATGCAACAAAGAAGACCAATAGTTGCTGGAGCCTTCTTTACTATTACTAGTAAAAAGGAAGTAAATGCAGTGATTAATACTTTAATTTTAGCTCTGAAGTATATACCAGTGACCATTACAGTTGGATGTAATCCATAAATGCTCTTTCTCTCTGCAGAGCCTGTGTATTGTAGTGGCCTTTCATTTTGTATCAAGACATATATAATTATAACAATAAGTTCATATTTAATTTTGAAAAGTAGATTTATAAATGTATGAAGATTACTATGTATGTTTAGCATTTAAGAAGAAATGATGGTAAATAAATAACTTCCTCCAGAGCTGTGCTAATTCTTCTTATCAAAAGAATGATTATGGCAAACCAGCTGGTTTGTTCTGTGGCAGTGCTGAATCTTGCTAAACATCATTTGCATGGTTTGGGTCATGTAAATGGAGTGATATTTAATTACTGGAGTAAGCCATATAGCATTTGCAAAGTCAGTGGTTTAAGTCTTATGCATTAAACATCTCATTTTTCCACTTCTGTGGAAGTGGAAAAACACTTTCCAGTGTTCTTGGGTTACAAAGTCCTTTTCGAGATGGTAGGAGTGATAGATGTTATACTGGAATATAGAGGTGTAGAGTCTGAGAATGGTTTGGCTCGAAAGGAACCTTAAAATTAATCTAGTTCTTAATATATAACCTATCTTAATATATTACAGAGGTTTTCTCCATTTCTGCATTAACACTACATGCTTTTCACTTCCTTAAGCAATTCAACATGTAGAATGTCTCTATTTTGCCTGTTAAACTAGACAAATGGTTTTGTGTTAGGATTAATGTGCAGTAAAAGCTGTGGATAAGAGCAGCAGTAAATACAAAGAGTTTGTTTGGCAGCTCCTGATATATACGTCGTTCTATATTGTTACTTTTTTGTTTCATGTACTAGACATTATTGACAATATTTCCATTAGCTTTATATAAACATTAAATTCCTTAAAAATCTTAAGGGTAACCATCAAAACCAATAGAGTTACTAAGTTATTTGAGCTTGACTTAAGCATGTTGTGGTTCACTAGTAATCATGGTAGCTCTGCTTACCCAGGCAAACATTATTGCACTGTTTCAGGCTTATTTGGTTTTGGTTTAGAAATACTTTGTCATTTAAAAAAAGTTAATTTTTTTTTCTTTTCCTGCTGCAAATTAGTGGGGAATTATGAGGAGATGGGATGAAACAGTATAGAAGAATAGGAATTCATTAAAGGATCTTAAACAGCTATTCCTTGCAAAAGAAAGGAAAAGGTATGGTGTTTTAAAGGGTTACTCATGTGCTAGTAAGATGGGCGGAGAAATAAGCTGTATTGTTGAAAAACAGGACACCATGGAAAGCAAAACTTATATTAACAATTCCTTCCAGTGTCTGGCAAGATCATGAGGTTCAAGTTATGTTGTAGTGAAAAGGCTGCTTTCAGCTTGCAACATGAACTTTGATTATTTAAGTCTCATTAATGCTGTTGGCTAGGGAAGAGGCAGAACTCGGAAGCCCTCCTTTGGAGCGGTGTGTTCCCCTTGGTTCAAACCTGTCTCCCAGAAGTTCATTCTGAGGTTATTTGTGTGAAATTCATCTCTTGAAATCAGTGTCTAACATATACATCTGATCTGGTTTTAGGATGATTTCTCTCCAGAGTTTATTTTTGAATGGAATTGTGCTCCTTCCCAGTAGAAGATGGTGATCCTAATGTATGATCATGGAGAAGGGGATAAGTTCAGTAGAAGTGTTACCTTCCAAATCATCTCAGGTTACAGCTGTAAAAGTGGTGGTCAAAGAGCCCGAAGCAAAGCAAACCCAAAGAGGGAAACGAGTGGGATTTGTGCTTGTCCATGCAGGTAAGGTGTGGAAGCAGAACAGTGGGAATGGAAATAATGTATATTTTGATATCAAACTAGATATCAACAAAAATTTTATAGTGGTTTTGGACTACTAGTGTGCTAATAAAGTGACATTAACTCTGTGTGCAAATCTGGGAATGGGGAGTTTGATTGGAAGTTGCACTGGAAACTCTTAATCAAAATGTAGCTATTCGGGTATTCTGGATGGTATGTTTTTTATCCTTGACAAAGAAAACCCCTAAATTTAAGTGATTATAAAATGTCATATTCTGCAGTTGTCTGCTAAGCTTGGCAAACCTACAAAATGGAGGAGATATTTCAGTCTGTTTCTTTATCTTTAGAAGGATCAAATACAGTCGTTTCATTAGTGATGATTTCTTGTCTAACTTGTTCGTGAGGACAGTCCAGCTGAGACCTTCTGAAACCTCCTTGGGCTGTTTGTTGCAGAACTCTTTTTACTCTTTTGAGATTTTTCTTCCAAGTCTATTTTTTTGATCTTGTTCTTGTTTAAGTGAGTTACTGTTTATTCATTCCTCATGTAATGAAGGGCTCCTCTACTGAGATCTGATAGAAAAATTATGTGTTATGTGTGTCTTGCTCATAAATT
This sequence comes from Corvus brachyrhynchos, assembly GCF_000691975.1. Classification (NCBI taxonomy): domain Eukaryota; kingdom Metazoa; phylum Chordata; class Aves; order Passeriformes; family Corvidae; genus Corvus; species Corvus brachyrhynchos. The sequence goes on from NW_008240228.1 coordinate 1,381,759, forward strand.
CTTTTCTCACAGGTTCTTTATTAAATACTATGAATCATGAAGTTAACAATGCTTATATCTGGGTGTATATTTGTTTTGAGCATCTGTGTGAGAACATGAGGTGAAATATAGGAAAGTGGCCTGGTGATGCCTAAAATATTTGAAAAGCCAACGTGTTACTTGCTTTATAAAATCATTAAGGTTAAAAAAAACCAAACCCAAACCTCAAATAATTTATTCTGGGTTGATATTTGATGACCCTGGTATTCTATTTTAAGGGCAAATGGAATTGCTCAATATAGTGTCCTTTACTGGGTCACTTTGGTACTAGTATTAAAGCTCATTTTATTAGAGTTTCTCAAAATGAGTATTTCTACACGTCAGCAAAGGGAAGTTGAGATAAACACAAGCACATTTTTAAGTGCAAAACCTGGTAAAACAGAAGTAGATTTTTAAATATAAGTGTCCCACTCTTGTTTTTCTGATGCTGCATTTAGTTGAGTGGTGGCATTGATAAATTTTTCAGGTATGGAAGTAGAGGCAGTGGCTTCAAAATGGGGCAGAATGGTTCAATACAGCAGGATAGATATAAAGACTAAAAATAAGAAAAAGGTGAAAAATCTGTATGATCTTCATTGCAAGGAACTGCTTGTTCTAAATTGGGAGTAACAAGCTCTAATAATGTAGAATAAACGTGAGAAAATGAGCAGAATGGTAATTGTGGTAAAAGGAAAATCAGAGTTTGACTTAAAACTGTGAGTTTTGCCCAATAATGAAGAGTGAAGAAAAAAGCTACTCTGGAAATCCTCCAAGAATGAGTGAAACTGGAATCTCTTAGAAAGTGTTTTTAGGAAGAGATTAATGCTGATATATATACCTGCATGCTTCTGGATATATGCTCTGTATCCTGTATTTTACTGGGTCTGTTTGAGTCTGTGTTGGAATGCATAAAGTTGTCAATCATTGGTACAAAAAGGAAATGCCAATGTAATCCAGAGTAAGAAATGCTGTATCTGCCTGTGTCTTAAATCTCTGTGTGAACTACAGGCTGTAGTTTGCCAGGTGCTATAATAGATTTTCCTTTTGCTTCAATTGCAGGTGCAGGTTATCATTCTGAATCCAAAGCTAAAGAGTACAAGCACGTGTGCAAAAGAGCCTGCCAGAAGGTATGTGTTACCAGCTCCACGGGCCTGTACTGGGTACACAAGAAACACCTTTGGTAGCATTGTCCCTTCTGTAGGAATGGACACATCTGGACTGAGCTGCTCGGGCTCTATGTGTTTATAGAGGGAAATGAGGGAAAACAGAGCAGAAACAGTTAACATGATACAGAGACAGGACAGTGTGTGGCCCTGAGATGCAGCAACATTCTCATCAGTGCTGACAAATAGCAGACACCAAAGGAACAGTGGGAGAACAAGAGAAGGTCGCAGTGGTACCTACAAGGACTATTCCTACGGCTTCCTGCACTGCTCCAGGGTTTCTGGAGCTAAATATGGTGTCTGTATTTTGATTTCATCCATGTCCACTCTTTGGAGTTTATTTAAACTCTAGCATCCAAGTTGCTCTGTGAACGCAGGGGTTTCCAGAATTATTTTCTTCTTGATAGCTCTTACCCTCTTAATAGGAAGGGAGGTAGAAACAGGAAAAACACAACAAAAAAAAATCAAAGCTGGAAAGGGAGAAATGGCAAGACTTTAATTTCCATTGAAACTAATATGTTTTCATCTCTTCCAAGAACTTTGCTTTGGAACTGGCAAGTCCTGTCTATTAAGTGTTGAATGAGTAGCTGGAAGACCTCTCTCTAGAATTTTTAATGTCTTTTGCTTTCTCCAGGGAGAAGGAGCTTGGGAGCTTGGCAGGATTTTTAGAAGAGTCTGAGTTGGTCTCTGATAATTATCACTTTGTGTTACAGTTTGTTGCTCAATCCTAATACCAATCTAATTTTGTAATGAGAGGCCTCACAAATCATCCAAACTTAACACTGACTTTATTAGCCCTGGTGAAAGTAATTTTCCAGCTAATTATGTGAGATCTACTGTTGAATTTGAGATTCTGTGTGGCTACTCTTGAGCTGAGTAGCCAACATAAATAACTTCTGTGAAGAACAAACAGTTTCAGGTTTGTCTTGCAGCCATAGTTGTTTTCTGTGGTTCCCTGAGGGAGCTTGACTGTAAGATCTTGTTCAGTATGGATCTAATAAATACTATTAGGCTCTAGAAGTTCATTGTCGTGTGTGTATATAATTTGAAGGTAGCATTATATTCCTGGATTTGTGTTGGCTTTTAGATGAGGTTGTGAAATTCTCTTCAATTTTATGACAATTGCTGTATGTGATACTGGAAATTTTTGTTGAATCTTGGAAGGAAAATTTGAAACTTGTTGACTGAAACATTTGGTATTTGAAGACATCAAGTATAAGAAGTTATTTTGATATAAATTGGACTGTGCAGAAATCTGCTACTAAATGCAGTGTCACAATGTTGTAGTAGTAAAATCATACCTTCAGATCTGCCCTCATATGATTCACACTGACTTTTTCCAGTGCATCTTGTTCTTATGCCCTCTTACATTTTAAACTAATTTGGTGAAGATTTTATTTCATACAGGACTAGGAAAAAGTAGGGCTCAGTCACAGAATAATAGAATTTCCTAAAAATCAACCAAAACTTCTGTTTTACAGGCAATTGAAAAGCTACAGGCTGGTGCTCTTGCAACAGATGCAGTGACTGCAGCACTTATAGAATTAGAGGTATGAATTCTGACTGGTAGTAAATATATCTCTTGGGTGAATCTTGCCAGACTTTTCTGTAGGAAGTTATTAAATGGGAAGTCTCAGTGGATTTTTGGTTTTGTGCTACACTAATTTTTATCTTTTGCTTTTCCACTATATTTTGATGTAAATGTGTTTAAGGGCTTTATAAAAATGCAAACTGAATATAAGTTTTCTAGCTGGTACAATTTGGTTGTCATCTTGGGTATGCCTTATCAGATAGTCTTTACTCTTCAAGAGTAAATGCAGTGATTAAAGACTTACTGAACACTTTGTAAGGCACTTTATTTCTGACTTACTGAGCAACAGACAGACTGTTCTGGCTCTGCTTCTTAGGGGAAAAAATATGCTACTGGTTCTGATTTTTATGACAAAATTTGTGCAGATGAATAGGGCAAGTAATGCTTTTATTTCAAAACAGTACTTGTTAATTAAGAGAGAACATCTTCATGAGCAGCTGTTTGTGAGGTTTTTGGAAAAGCATCTTTTTGGAGTGATGAGATTTTTATGGCATCTGCCTTCAGTGATATAATGTAGAAGTGAGTAAAGCTAAACATTTCTGGGATGCAAATGAGGCAGTTTGGTCATTGTCCCAGATCCGGTAATCCCTCATGACAGTAGTGATGGAAACAGGTATTCTTCTTCTCCTGTAAGTAGTAATTGCTGCTTCTTCTCCAACTTTATTCGTAAAAAAAAATGGAAGGCAAGGTAAGTGTTGTGCTGTAAAAATAATTTCCTGCCTTTGGAATTCATGGTAGTATTCCAAGAGGATTAGCAGTGGATTTGCTTACCCACATGTTGGGAAAGTGTCCATTAATGTACTCGATGGGCTTAGCGTAAGGCAGGCAGTAAGTGCATACTTCAGTATGTGTTAGACATGCTGACTGGGAGCCAAGGCTTCGGTCACACTGCTAACTTGGCAAGTGCCTTGGCTTTAGCACTCCTGTGGGTCTCACTGAGCCGTTCAAATATGCTTTCATGTGTTATCTTACACGTTAGGGTATGGCTCGCAGAAAGCAGCGGGTATCTCTCGAATGGAATTATTTACGATGCACTTCCCTAAGCTCACTGAGGCTGCTCTCACTCCACAAGAATGGTTTGTGTGTCAGCTCTCTCCTCAGTGGAAAACAAAAATAAAAATCTACTTTGGGTTGTGATTTTTACTTTGTGTTCCTGAGCTACAAAGGAAAACATTTTGAGAAGCTTAACTGAACAGTTATAGATCACTTTGCAGCTGTGTCTGGGGTAAATATTTTATGTGTTTTTGTTATCCCCAAGAGACTTTTCTTCTACTTCAGTAGATTTAAATACTCTGAAGTAGCTTCTGTAGAACAAGTTATGGCTGTAAGATGAAATGAAAAAGTTTTTTCCAGTTACTCCAATCAGAACCCTTTTTCTCCTTATCTGCCTTGCTACTTTTGTGCTGATGGCTGCCATCATTCTATTTTCTAGTTCTGAATTGTATTAGGTCATTTTTTTATGTGTTCTGTTGCACTAAGCTTTTTTTTTTTCCCTTTTCCTGTGCTTCAGATAAAATGTTACTTTGTTCAGGTTGTACTGCAGTCATTAATGTAATTATTTGGTTTCATTTATTCATTAAGTGATTTATATAGTCTCTTAATTGGGGCTCTGTCTGTTACTGGAACAGGGAATACTGGGTTTGGGATTTGGGCTTCTTTTAGATTAAATTAGTTAGTTTTGCAGTTACATTGAGGAAAAGTCAAATTTTTATACTCAAAACAGAAAATGGTGGGGTTTGCAGTGGCAGTTTTTCGGATTTGGTATGAGAAACTCCGAAGTGTTAGACTGTCAGCTTCCAAAATATGGAAAGGTTTGTATCTACTCATACCTTGTTCTGAGCACCACCTCCAGACATCTCTGCCTTTTCTGTAGCTGCATCTTCTGGTTTAGTACTGGTGGTTTTTCTGTTGCTCTGTGGAGAGCAAACCACGTGGCAAGTCAACAAATCAACCAGAATAGTGTTTCTCACTAAGTGCAAGATTTTATGAATAAAAGTATAGGTTTGTGTTCATGGTCTCTCTAGTGAGCTGTCACTCCCTTTTGTTTATGCCTTAGCATAAAGGTAAAGTGTTATAGCATATGAAGTTGGCAAGTACATAACAAAAATCTGTGTGAAACTATGTTTGTTTTCTTGTCTTCGTGTAACACAAATGAAGATACAGAACAATGAAAGATTGTATTAAATGATAACAGATTTCATTGTAAAGTATACTGACTGTAACTTCTTGATGTTTTGGTTTCTGTAGGGCACATTCCTATGAGTTTATCTGAAATATTTAATCACTTTTACGGTTCTCTCAGACTGTTAATGCTGTATTCCAAAAATTCGTAGTCTTTGCAAGGCACAAATATCTTTTAGTGGAAATCTCACAAAAAGTTGAATTTTTTTCCTCTGTTCCGCTCAGTTACACAACTCCTGTTACACAGGATTTCAGCTCATCCAAAAGGCATCACTTCAAAGACTCGTTGAGGCACAAGAGTTGCTCTTGATCTTTTATGAGCAAGCTGACAATTTGCTTGTGGTATGCTGTGTTTTATTTTTTCAGGCTCTTAAGTGCAGAAAGAAAAGCCTTTCTATGTTGGACTGTGTGACTCTCAAGTGAAATGGTGTTCTGTGAATATATGCTAACAATAATAATGCTAATAGTTAAATTGAGGAAAAGGTGGATTTCTTTTGCAAAGATACAAGACTGACGAAGAATGCTGTTAAAACAATTGTGCTGGTCTTCATAAGCATCAGCTGTATTTGATAAGGTCATTAAGGCAGGTATGTTTTCTGGTTTGAGAGCTGTCATTGCAGAGAAATGTTACCTCTGTCAGCTTTTGGTAATAAAATGGTCTGGACGAGGTATTTCACAAGACTCACTATTTACTCTGTTTACTTCTGCAAAGACATTATTACAGTACTGTTACTTTTTGCACTCTTGCTATCAGCCACCATACGATGCCTGGATTTTTGTTGAAACACAATGGAATTATTAAACAGGGGGTTTTTTTTGTGGGGGGGAGGAGACCCCATACAACCCACTTGAAATGTGCTGTTTTCAGCAAAACCACATGCTGATTTGCATTTATGTCTGGCTGTGAGAAAATTACGTGATTTCAAGCTTTTCTTTGACTATAGAGCACTTAAGGAAGTCTTCTGATCAGGTACTAGAGACAGGAACATAAGGTGGCTGTAAATGATGATTTCAAGTTGTTTCTAAGTTTAGTGTAATCTGTTATTAATATGTGTGTAGATTACTTGTTTCTTTATCTGACTTCAGTAGAACGTTCTTTATGAGCATCACTTAAATTGGGAGCTAATATGATTGATGGGGAAGCGGATGTCCCATTTTGGGTTCCAGTCTCCTTGCTATTGAAATTGCTCAGTTCATTTTGCATGTTGTTGTTTTGGATCAATGCAAAGAATGTTTTGTACCTGTTGTTATACTCAATCAGTGTATTTCTGTGGTTGTCAGCAAAATTTTGCAGTGAAAGAACCTTTTTCTTGATTTTTTTTTTCTGTTTTTGTTTGTTTTTTTTAATTTTTCCTTGTAATTAAGACTTTTGAGTATACAGTCTTAGTCCCAAGGACTTCTCTTTCAAGCAGAAGCAGCCTTGTTGTATTAAGGCAGTCACCATAGATGCACTTTTAATGGATAATGACCTGGAAGTTGTTAATTCTAGTTAAAAGCAGTACTATGATGTTTTGCTGCAGAGTGACCGACAGTAATTTGTGACAAAAGTGTTGTCTAAAAACATTTTTGCTAGTTTAATTGAAAGGGATGGGACTCATCTTTGTAGACTATTGATTGTTGTCACAAAACTCCCACAGAAAAATAACTTAAAATTACAGTATTTGAAAAGAAATGCCTGTATCCCTTGAATTTGTTTTAGAAGTGACAAATAAGCCATGACCAAAACTGTATCAAAGATGGATGGGATGTTCTTTTGTGTTCATTGAAAACCGAGCATTTTAACTATTTGCCTAGGTACAAGTGTTAGAGAGTTGGGTAACTCCTTCAAGCATTCCATCTTTGACCACAGCTAGAAACTTCAGGATGCCCGTATTTGCTGCCTGAACATTTATAGTACATTTTGAAGTAAAAAGGATTCTAAAAATAAAAATGATACCCTCAGAAGCTCGAGAGTTTTGCAGGACGGGTAACTTGGGGAAACAAAACTCTTCTTTCACATCTTACAGCTCTTGCCTCCTTTGCTACAGGTTTACATGGTTAGTTTTAGAGATACTTTGTGGAGTAATTGCCAGGAAGCCTAGTATTTTTCACATAATTGAAGACTTACATTTTGTTAAAATGCTTTGAATAGCTGTTTGTTTTTTCTCTCTTCCTACTTACTCTTCTGTGGTAGCAAGGCTTGCTGTTAACATGCCAAGCTCAGGCTTGGTTTGCTTACTTGTCTTTTTCAGTTTCCTTAGAAACACAAAGGCTGATTGCTGCTTGTGGTTTTAAATAAAAGTGTATTCCTGAAGATACCTTTTTCTCTTTTCCTGTCCTCCCTTTTCCTGGACACATGCTTTGGTTGGGTTCTTCCCCATTTTATGGTAGTCAGGTCTTGCAGTGCTGCATTTTTCTGTCTGAGGGTATGAAGAGACTTTCACTTAGGTCAGTTTGTTTCTTCCCTCTTTGAAGGCATTCTTGCTTCTGTTTTAATGTTTCTGCATTCCTTGAAAGTTTTGAATTTTCATTTCAAAATACACCTTAATGTTCATACATTCATTATATTCCTCCACTTGCATATCAGACTCTTGAAATCTTTTGATCAGACTTCGCAGAGGTTCATGTTTTCAAAAAGAGATTGTTTTTGTGTGGTGTATTTCATGCCTTTGCCTATTCATAGAAGTAGGTGTGAATGCCTTGTTTCCATTTTTTTATAAAGGCTTTTCGCCTACCTTGTTTCAAAGGCTTTTATCTCACCTCGGAGACACTTAGGTAGATATCAAAAATTCCATGGGTTCACACCCAGTTTCTCTAAAGCTGTTTTCAGATTGCCTTTCAGATGTGTGAAGTTGAACCATCTTCCTCTTAGGAATTCTGAGATTGTTTTCTTAATTGAATGCAATCTAATTCTAAAGCGAAGTGAAACTCCACAGAAATTTTGAACAGATGCTTGGAAGTTGGTCTTTATTTCTTTTTACTGGAGAAGTTACTCGTGTTGTGACTGATTGTACTGGTAAGATTCCTTCCGAGTCCTAATATGAGAGTTACTCTACCGAAGAGATACCTGCAATTTGGTGTGGAGTTATTCTTTATCAAAAATTCTGTAGTATTCTGATAAATATTCTGTAGGGGGAAATAAGTGACATTCCTGTTGTCTTTAGATGCTCTGAGTAAGTTATCTCTTGGTGCATCCTTGAGTTTGTGCCAGTGGAGGTGCTACGCCAAAGCATGTAGCACATCTAGATCCTTAGAAATAAAGTGAACTCTGTATCCTGTACTTTTTCCCTACCCTCTTTTTATTATTTCCTTTACCAGATGGTAGAAACCTTTTGTGTCTTGAGTGCAGAAGCATTCTAGACAGTATTATCAGGACTTCTTCTCTGGTGGGTCCTTCTTACTCCCTTTATTTGGCCATGACATCTACTCTTAAGATAACAGCTGTCTCTGCTTTGTGACAGTGGCAAATCTGTGGAGCACAGCATTTTTCCTCTTTTCTATTTCTTTTGAGTATAATGTGTTGAGTGAATGTTTTTGGAACAGAACATTAGAGATTTGTCTCCAGACTCACAGGTCTTTGCACTCTGATTACCCAGGGGTGAAGAACTTGGACAGCACTAGGAGCAAGCATTGTTCATCCTAAGCATTCCTGGTTTTACTGTGTCTTCCAAGTACCTTTCACCGTTCTCTTTCAATTCCTTCCACCACTTCTCTGCTTCCTTTTTTTATGAACTTAATTTTCTTCGTATCTGTAGAGCCTGGGGAGCAATGAAGGCAGTTAAGCCAGCGGCTACTCTGAGCCTTCTCCCTTTTCAGGGCCATCATCTATTTTTAAACATATTTTCCCCTGTCCACCCCCTTCTATGGAAAGTTATTTGTGCGCTTTAAGCTGTAAACATTTCATTATCCTAAAATCTTTTCAACATTACTCATTTGCTGTGAGCTGTAGCTGTCGAAATGAATAACTAAATGAATATACACATTGAATTGGAAGAAGTAGTGTGGAATAAAATAGGATAAAATCTTGTGCTGCTTCAGAAGGAAATACCAGAAAATGAAGGCCCGTTTCATGATTATGTATTAATCAGGGATCTTGTATTCATGATTCTTCAGGAAGATAGCATTTTGGTGATTCAAACACTGAGAATGCTTTACATATCTCTGTAAATAAGAATCAACATCTTGCAGAACAGATTTTGAATTTACTCACTACTTGCTCATTTGAAAGTTAATAAAAGCTGACACCAGGTTTATTTTTCATTTCTTTGTGCTTATCTCTCTTTTGTTTCTTTGAATTTGTTGCAAATTAGTATGTACAAAACCCAACCAGTTCACTTAACATGTAAGACAGAACTTTGAGCTGTTTCCAGTAATTTGTTTCCTGATTCAGCTTTTATTACTCATCAGTGAAATGAGATGTCATACTTCTACAGTACATGTTCACACGTGGTCTAGACAAACATTGTTCTTTGTCACATCAGGTGGTTACACTGTTGTAATTTAAACGTAGGACACTCTGAAAGCCTGCAGCTTCTCTCTGAAATTTAATTTAGCTATTATCTCTCTTTGTCCTGTATTCCTTTTGTGCTTGCATCAAGAAGAGGGGATTGTATTGAGCTGGCAGTGCGACTGCTGAACTGTGCTACTTTGAAATTTTGTGATTTTTAAAGTCATGGAGATGCTCTGATGAAATGGAAAGGTAAAAATGGGGTTTAGTTCTAGCATGCAGAACTTACTTGTTGAGAATCTTGGGTTTATTAAAAGCCACAGAAGGCGTTAACAAAAAAGGAGTTAGGTTTATCATGTTGTTAAAATGTTGTTCCATACTTTCTATGAAATAAGAATTGGTTTTTAGCCAAGAAGCTTCCAGACCACAGTCCTTATGCTAATGGTCAAATAGAAGTTTTACAAAGTGAATTGTTAGTGATGCCATTTCCTCATTTCTGCTCATGGAGCTGCAGTCATGGCGTTAGAATCTTCACAAAAAGGACAATTCTGTTTTGCTGCAGTGTTATACTTAGGAGTTTCAAAGGTAGACTGGTCTGTGCAGTGATTGTAAGATGTTACTTAAATATTACTTGTTGGTTTAAGGACCAAGTGAAGTGTATACTTTGGGGGAGGGAGAGATTTTCACTTGTAAGGCTTTTGCTTGCATGGAAATGATCATCTTAAATTTTGTATTAGTGCATTATCACATTTGAGGTATATCACACCCTATAGAGGTGAAAGCTATCCATTATAGTAATTTTAGATGCTCTGTTCAAATTGCCCTTGTTTTTGTTGTGGAAGATTAAACTACTAAAATAAGAAAATGCGCTGCACCAAGATCAGTGTCATCAGATCAGTTGTACAGAGGTTTTGATCTAGTCTGTTATGGATGTGGCCTTATAGTGTGTTGTTCTTATTTTTAGGATTCTCCTTTTACAAATGCAGGATTGGGATCTAACCTAAACCTTCTGGGTGAGATAGAATGTGATGCCAGTATAATGGATGGAAAGTCATTGAATTTTGGAGCAGTTGGAGCACTGAGTGGTATGTTAACTGTATATTATGAAGCTAACTACTGATTTGAGTGCAAAGATCAGTTTTGGGGGTTTTTTTTGTTACTGTTTTCATGGGGGACGCATTGTAAATTCTGCCTTGTTTAAATAAATTCTGCCCCTTTAAAAAAGGGGGAGGCGTTACTGCTTCCTGAAATGCTGGTTTGTGTTAATTTCTTTGTGTAACATGTCTTACTAGTTCACTGATAATCCTTTGACGTAGCACAATTGTGTGATACCACACAGTATTCACAGTGGGACTGAGTTTGCTCAGATGAATTTGTAGAATGGTAATTTAATAATAAAATTCAGTTGTTAAAAAATATTACAAGCATTTAAATTAGGCTTTTTATTTGGTTTTGTGCTCAGGCATTTATTTGCATATGGGACTTATTTAATATGAGAACTAATGTGTTTCTCTCTTTTGTCTTGTTTTAGCTTTCAGTATAAAACAAATATAGATGTAAAGTCCCAAACAGGGATTGTTGAGGTTTTATTCTAAGTTCATGAACAGCCTTAGCTGTTACTGTTGAATTTCTGACAAGATTTCGAGCTTTGTTCTTTATCCTAGAGTATTTCAAAACTGTGGCAATAGCTTCCTCATGTAGATAAAAATCTAAAATAAATAGTAAAATTAAGTGTTTCAAGCCTTGTTTGTTACAAAATGTATCCTTCCAACCATGGGGAAGGAGGAAATGAGAGAGTGAGAGACAGCTAAACCTGAATCCTGTAATTCTGGTCTGGCCAGATAGATCCAAATGAAAATTCCACCTAGAAAAGTTAATGCTTATAAACATCTTTGACCCTTAGATACAATAGATTTTACATGAGATTTCTGTGGTAGGAGATCATTCCTCCTATTTCAACATGGTTTGTTTTTCTCTTAAAAAAAAAAAAGTGGGGGAGGTGTTGACTAGAAGGCTTTGTCACTACTAACAGGACGTGAAGGGAAAACAGAAAAATTCGCTACTACATTGAAACATAAGGTGTCTCTTAATGACTTGACAAACCCTTGGAAATTAAAGGAAGCTGAGTTCCACTGCCAAAATGAGCACTACAGTGCTATGAGGAAAAATATTTTAATGTTTTGTTCCCATTTTTTGCTAATTTTTCTTTTTTAGGAATCAAGAATCCAGTTTCGGTTGCAAATAGATTGTTGTGTGAAGGGCAGAAGGGGAAACTCTCTGCTGGCAGAATTCCACCTTGGTAATTGCTTTGTTCTGCTTGACTTTTCTTCTGTCTTTAGTCTCTACTGCATGGATATGCAATATTTGAAGGTTTTATCTCACCCAGGAAGGCTGGTGCTGTTTTACATACAGCCTTTAAAAAGAAGACAAGCTTTGTTTTCTGATTTGAAATGTCTTATGCACTCAGAGCAAGGAAGTATTAGATATAGATGGCAACATCATTTTGTCATAGTTTCTGTCTGTCTGATTATTTCCGGTTGTCATACTTAATTCTTAGGTTTGTTACTGTAGCCTTCTGAAAAATCCCAAAAAACGTCAAGATTAGAGGGAAATTCTACTGCCTTTGCCTCTGTCTAGCTTTAACAAAAAGCAACAGTTTTTAATGAGTATAGAAAAAGATCCTATTTTACTGCCTTCGTGGCTTTGTGGAAATGTGCAGTGTTTAGTAACTTCCTCTTATTTTAAAGATAAATTTAATAATATTTACAACAAAAATGAAAACAAGCACTCCCTCACTGACATGGATATAAAATTTAGATGGAAGAGGTAAGTATTAAACGCATAATAATGTCAAATGTTACTGCCTCACTTTGGAAAGAATCCAAGAAATGTGTCAGAGTTGATTGCTCTTAAAACCATCTTATTTTCATTAGCAGTTTAAAATGACAGGTGGAGAAATTGAATAATTCATTCATATTACTTGACTGCTATCATCAGTTATTGTACCTGTGGCAGAATTTACTGCCCTTTGCTAACTAATGTATTTTCAGAAGTATTAAACCAGCATTTATGTAGTTTTAAAAAATGGATATTTAAATTCAGAAATTTTGCTTTCCTTACTGTCGTGTTCTTTAAAATTAGCTGAGTAGTGTGTAGCTGGATGATATAGTATTCCAATTTAAACAGTGAGGATTTCAGTGTTCTGTCAGGTGCAAAAGAAGTTCATAGATCAAAAAAAGCCACCTTGAAATCAAATCATCAATAGACAGATTTTGCATTTTAAACTCTTTTCTTATAAAGAACAGAGTGGTTGTAGAGAGGTTTACTAAAGAATAGGAACTTTAATTTCAATAGCTGTTAGTAACTAATTTCTTTAGTTGTCAGGAGAAAATGAGGCTTTGCTGAGGTACATTAGAGTGTGAAATGAGGTGGTTTTTTGGTGTTCCAGAAGTAGTACTGAAGTCAGCTACAGGAGCAAGCACTTGGGATTGTTTTACTTGTATCATCAGTGTTCTAGAATTATTATAAGGAAGAGCACTTGGGCATTTTGCTGTGACTTTATGACCTAGTTTATGCTGCTATTATTTTAAAAATACTGAGTGGAAAAGGAATTATGTCCTCTTGCCCTCCAAGGACAAGACAAAATCTTTTGGGGCTATGCAAGGCTAGCAGATGCTTTTAAAGACAGGCTAGCTCAAATCTCAAGGTGAGAGATGAGCTGTCTTTGCAGGCAACACACGCAGTTTATTGTGCAAATGCTGTGCACCTGGGGTACCTGATAAATATTTTCATTTCCTTTCTTCCCCCTTCTGGATTTTGAATGAACATTTTATTAAAGCGAATTTTTTACCCTGGAAGCGGTCTGTACTAGTGGGATATGATGGGTTATGCTTTGGGCTTGCTGTGGTGGGTGCTTCTATACCCACAGGGTATCCCAAGGTCAGAATAATAAAGCTCATGTACATTGAAGGTGATGGTATGGAGGATTTCATGCCTTGCCTTTCTGGCTGGGCTTGGCATGACACATTGTTTTGGGACTGAAATATGTTCTTGCCCAAGCTGGGAATACTTAGAGTTAAATGATAAGAGAGTAGCCGTATTTTGGCATTCCCAGGATGTGTCAGTATTCTAGTAAATGATTTTTAATTGTAAAGATACGCGATTTTCATCTTGTTTCTTGTTAGCACATAGTATATTGGGGAATCTTCCAGGTACTGCTTAGCCTAAGAACCTGCTTGTTAAAGAAACCTATGGTAGAGACTGTTTCCATAGCATGATCTAAGCTAGCTTAATGTTTTTTGCCAAAAATGTTTGGCACATGACCAAACAGGAAAAATTCAGGAGCTGTGAGGTTAGTAGAAGTGGCATTAGGGAGTTTTTTCACTATGAAAGAACACATGGAGACAGTTTGCTTGGCCTGTTTGCCCTCGCACAGCATACGTTTTTATAGTGGCAGTTCAAAACCAATTCCAAGTGGTATATTTCTGATTTTCACTAGAAGAAATTCTAATGAGTGTGAGTTAAGTTATTCAGAGATGGTAAGCTTATTGGGAAGAAGGGATCAAGTGTCTGAACTGATGTATCTTGTGTGCTGTAAATTGCTCTGTAGAGTGTGTCTTTCTGGATCGATCTCTTGTTGTGTTATTTAAAACACAAAATTCCACTATCCAAATCAGAATTTAGAACGTTTAGAGAAACCCTGAATACATGGTGCATTTGTTGAAAGCTCTAAGGTCCTTACATCTTTCTGTCACACTTTATTCAGCTTGGTGTTGTCAGGATTTTCTCTGATGCAGGAACAGAAAACACTTAACTTGTAAATATTACATAATCTCATGTAAGATATTCCTGTTCCTTGTATAACTTTTACAAAAGGAAGCACTGTTGTAATTGCACGGTTACAAACTGGATGAACCTTTAAAAGAGGTCTTTGGTCATAGAATAATGGATTAGATGTTTTGTAGTAATAAGCTTGAAGATTTTCTGTTTCCTACTGTGAAACCTTGACCTAAGGAAAAAGGCTTATTTACATCTGTTTGCTCTTAAAGGTATGCTGGTAAGATTTGCAGGGCAGCACAAACACACCTAAATGTCTCCTTTCTTAGAATTCCTTAGTAGTACTGACATCAAGTCCATGTCCACATCTCTTTTTTCATATCCCTTTTACTGATAATAAGCCATATGGGAAAGAATTTCTTGTTAGGTTCCCCCCCCCATTTATATATACAGGGGTTTGTAATCGCTTCACAGCTTTACGATATTGTGTGCAGGATACAAACATTGTGTAACTTGTAGGGCAGTGCGTAATGAAGAAAGTTCCCAGAGTGAGTGAAGACTTGCACCACGTTTTATTTCTGTTCTGTATTTCTTCAGAACAATTTCGTCTTTGTAACACTGATTTCAGAGTGATTGCTACATTTTATGGTAAAATGTTACCAAGTGTGTTTATTACCGGGAGGATCACCTCGACCATGAACCAAACCTTCTGACGCTTCTGTTTAGCTTGGAGCAGCCTAGTTCCCTACAGCCCATATTAAATGGCCCTGTTTGGAGTATTCAGCACCAGCATGATCATGTTCTTGGAGAAAATTGCCTAAAAAGACCACTTTAGAGGCCTTTACTTATATTTTCTATTAACATGGCCTAGTGTGCCTGGAACTGAAAAGCACATCCGAGCACCGCCTCCTTGCTGGGAGGGTGTCTTCATCTTCTGTGTTCTGAGCCTGTAAGAACTACGCTGTCTGTACACTGTCTGATATATTTGCAGGAAAGCTCTTTGTCCTGTTTGTGCAGACCCAACTTTCAGAGCAGCAGAGAGTAAACTCATTCATCCTTTGTTTATGTTTTTGTTTTTCCCTCCCTTTGGAAAATCGTATTTTGGATTAGCCTAAAGGCTTTTGAAACTGGGGGTGGTTTTGACTGCTTTCTATAGTGCACTGGCTTTATTCCCTCCTCTCTCTCCTCCAATAAATCAAGCTTGGTGGTGGTTTTGTTTTTATGTACAGACAACACAGCACTGAGGTCCTGATGCTATTTGTCTTGTAAACAGTTTATTTTAACTTTTCTGTGATTACAGTGTCCTTTAAAGATCCGAACTGAACAGTTTAAAAAAGGTGGATGATCTCTGTGGTGATATGGAGCCTCAATTAGTTTTCTGCTCTAACTAATTTAATGACTCTTTGGGACTAAAACTGTGTCAGTCTTACAGGAGGGAAAGGAATCTAGGAATTAAGGACAGAAATGTGAACAAACTAAAAGCCACATCACATAAGTTAGGAGACACTCTTGGGTGCTTTTTTGCACTCTTCATAAATACTAGTGATGTTTTCTGTTTTTAAGTATTAAAAAGGCAGTTGTGAAACTGCTTGTAAAACACAGTGTTTCTGACTGACCTGTGCTTGAATTACCATATATCAAACTCCCAGCATTGTTTGATGCTTTTCCCACCTAACCTATCTCTCTGTGTAAATTGCTTTATTGAAAAGGAAGTGCTTATATACTTCCCAAAAATGTATTGTTTGATAAAGACCAAAACCACCTTCTTTTAGACAATGAAGAATATTGCTAAATAAGGTTTGGCTGCAGTTTGCATATCTTTTTTATGTCAAAATTGAAAGTTTTTTATGTTACGTGTCAGTGCCAGGTTGTTTCTTGAGCACTAACTTACCTAACAGTAGATGCTTGAGCTCTCCCAAAGTACCCAATAACTTATCTTACAGTATCTTGCAACGTGAACAATTCTTACCTGGAGCTGCACTAACAATGGTAAGAAATAAGCACTTAACAATTCAAATTCTCATTTAGATCAGCCTTTTTTTGAGACTTTTGTAAAGAAAGACTGGGCACACCTCTTGGATTGTTTAAATCATACAGAAGATAGAAAATACCACAAAGTACTACATAATGAAAGCTGCAGGTGTTGGCTGTAGCACTGTCAAGAAAACTTGCAGCAGCAGTAATGCCAACCAATTTGCTGTATCAATAGCGTTCTCAGAAACTGAGAAGAACTGCATGGCCCTAGGGACTACTTTGTAGCTGGAATAACTTCTTTAGACTCATGTTCATAACTCTGGTATTTCTGTACAATTTTTTCCAATTTGCTGAAAATTCTTAGTCTTTGCTTCTTGTGTCCCTTAGGCAGTTGTGTTGTTCTTAACTTCATCATCCGTTTTTGAAATAAGATTGGAAGTAGTTGTCCTCTATTGTGTTGCACAGCAGCTTTATGAAAGTGTCTTGTTTCTGGCTACTACATACTCTTTTTCAGGCAATAAGATTAATTTCTTTGAGGGGAAACATCATAGATAATTGAGGTTTGCTTTTTCTTCTATCCCTAAAAGTTCCATGTGTGTATATTTTTTGCTCTTGTTTGTTGTCACAGCAGTGTGTACTGTCTCACTATGGTAAAGTGTTCAGTACTGACTAGAAAACAGCTTCTCAGATGGCTAGAGTTTTTTTACAAGTGTATTTAAAATTTAGTGGGCTGGTCTCATTTGCAAGTGCTTGATAATACTCCATGAAATAGAGCTTAATCCTTCTAAATGAGGTTAGTTTTTAGCTTGTGTTGCACTTCTCAAAATAATTCTTGGTATTCCTTTGGCACTGGCTGACTTTACTGGAAATACCTTACCATTCTCACCTTACCCATCCCATATTTTTGGTCTTTAGGATCTTGCCAAGTTGTTA
Organism: Corvus brachyrhynchos; assembly: GCF_000691975.1. Classification (NCBI taxonomy): domain Eukaryota; kingdom Metazoa; phylum Chordata; class Aves; order Passeriformes; family Corvidae; genus Corvus; species Corvus brachyrhynchos. The sequence goes on from NW_008240228.1 coordinate 1,398,821, forward strand.
GAGAGCAAGACTCGAGACAGCTCTGTCCTGTTTTAGCTGCAGTTGAAGCTGGTGCTATTTGGTAGTGAATTTCAAATTTAATAGCACTTGGTTTTGTCCAGTAATAAACTTAATGTCAGAGCTGCATAATCTTTTAATGAAACTACATAAGGTTGCCAAATGTAATTATAGCAGACAGTGCTGTGAAATATAGACAGCTTATGATTTAAAAATGACCAAACCAAATAGAAAAATAATTGCAAGCAAAGGGGGATTTGTTATATGGTTTTGTTTAAACTCCCTCTTCTGTGTCTCCTAGCTTTTTAGTTGGTGAAGGAGCTTACAGATGGGCAGTTGATCACGGGATACCAGCATGTCCTCCAGGTATCATGGCTACAAGTGAGTAAACTGGTGGTGTCAGTAGGAAGAACAGGACAGAGTAATTTTAAATGGTGCCTCATCTTTTGAGGTGTACATCACTTCATTGTTCTTAACATTCAACTAGCTTATGGTGTTATGGTCTGTAAGGGTTGTTTAAGTTTACTAATTTTCTAATAAGTATCTAAATAGAAAGAATTGTAAACTATTACTTTAGCTGCATTTTAGCGACATCTAATTTAAGTGATTCTGTGATTCTAGGACTAAATCCAATGATGGACTCTTTTTAACCAAGATGTAGTCTCTTTAAAAGCTCAGTCCTACAAGTCTACAGTTGTGATCCATCTTGGATCGTAACAGCACCAACTAGCCATGTATCAAAATTCAGCAGGTGCCAGTTTGTCTCTGAGATTCTGTAGTTTATACCCATCTCTGGGTCCTTGTCCAGAACTGCTTGTCTAAACAGACTGTGAAATTAATTTGCCTTTTTTTTTTTTTTTTTTTTAAACCTAAGGTTTCTCTTCACCTAATCTGATAGAATAACTCATTCTGGAAAATAGACTTGGATTATACTGTATACTAACACTCTTTTCTTAGAAAAGCTTCTTGTCTTAAGAGAAGTGATTATGTTACATTGATATATCATCTATCAACTAGGCTAAAAATGAGTCCACTTGCCTATGGAAAGGAGGATGTGGCTCCCTTTCTTCTCTTCTTCAGTTCCCCTCCCTTTTGGAAAGTGCCTTTACTACCAGTCTGTAGTTTGTTGTAGCTGAGACCATGCTCTGTGCTGCCTGTTGAGGTTATTCAGGAAAGAAATCAGAGGTTATTACCCAAAGAAGGAGAACGCAGAAGATTAGGAATGTTTATTTTACAGTAAACAGTATTACTACTTCAAATATCTGACTCATCCCTAGATCAGAGGTTGAAACCCCGGGCTCCCATTAAGCCTTTTATTTGGTCTAATTTTAAATGCAGATAAATACCTAGAAACCGCAGTTCAGAATTGTTGATGCTCAGTGCTGAAGTGTAACTCGTGAAACAGTGGCACTGTTTTATTTGATTGTGCCAATTTTCCTACATACTCATAACACATTTCATTTTGAGCAGAAAGTTTTGACCTCTAGCTCCACATGACTAAAACTTTTGCTCTATCCATCTGCTGTCCAAAACAGCATTCACAGAACAACTGTTGTGCTGAGTTGAGCAGAACACCTTTATTTCTGTAGCTCTAGAAAGAGTGAAAACACTTAAAGCTTTGACCTCTTTTTGGGGTGTGTGGGTTGCATTTCTTTTTTTGTTTGTTTGTTTGTTTTTCTTTTTAGGGCAGTAGTTGCTACTTACATGCAGGAGACACTTCAGGAAGAAGGTGCCTTGACTAATTCTGTTCACATGCAGAGGTTTCAACTGTTTCTAGTACCAGTGTGTTTGTATTGTGACAGAGGTGATTAGGTTGTGACATTAATTGCCAGATGATACATTTGCTAGCTACAATGTACCCTGCCAGAGCAAATCTGCACATTACAGTTTAAAAATAGGGATGACCGCTGTTAGTTTGCTTTGCCTAATCCATACTATGAATTTACATTGGAGAAACATCAGAATAATAATCACAGCCAATGTATTTTCACAATCCTGCTCCAAAAGACCACTGATTGCTTTTTGTCTCCACAGTACATTCAGCATACTTCTATTTAGCAAAACAATTTGCATTAAAAGAGTTGGAACAACCAGGACTGACAAGTTAATTTTGTAGTATAATCATTAATATATATCAGTATATCTGATGTTTTCCTTTGAAAAAAACAATGCAAGAGTAAACAAAAACCTGAAAAATCAGTTCCAGAAAATAGTATGCTGATTTCTATCCCAGTCCATGGCAAAGTAAGTCTTGTACTGCATTGACCTCTGGGCAGTGGGATTGGAAAATGACCTTTAACAGTGTGTGTAACAACATGGGATTGTTACAACTGTAAAGAAATTGGAAACTCTCTCACACGTAACATGTACGAAGCCAAAATAAATTTATCCAATGTTACCGCGGAAAGGAAAGTTAGATATGCTTAAGAAACAATCAAAGAGAATGTTTTCAGGTAAATTCAACGAGATCTCATCTCAAGTGAGCTGTTTTGTTAAACAATGTAACAATCTTCAAAAAAAGATACTTTTTTGATTGGGCTTGCTACAATTGCTGTGGTAAAGTTTGCATGGAGAACTCGGGTCAATTAACTGGAAATTACATGACTTCTGAATAGCTCAGTAAAATGAAGCACTGAATTAATTGCCAAACATCAGGAAAATATGTTTAGTAACTTATTTACAAAAAACCAAACTGAAATCCCCCCCAAAAAACCTGTAATCCAAATTTAGACATGTACTTGCTGTAAGTATTGGCAGGGACAACTGTGTGCACGTTTTGGTTTCTCTGTGCTGCACATGGAATAGATATTCTTGAAGCTGTCTTAGTCTGTCTCCCTTTTCCTGGACCTGAAATGAGAAGAATAATGGTATAGCTGCTGTAAGTAAGGCTGGGGGATTGGGTGCTTGGTTTGCATGGATGGAGCTTCCCTGTGATCAGTATCAAAGAAAGGGTCACGATCAGCTTTGCAGTCGCACTCCATAATTCTCTCAGAACTATCGAAGTATCTAAGCACCAAACTTGAAGCATGTTTTAAACCATGTTACTTGTTGAATTACATCAAGGTTTTGTCAAGGCTCACCTGCTTTGTTGTCTTTGGTTTGTCAAGTGTGTGAGGAAATGAGATTTCTACTGTATGTAGAAACCTGGTGACTTTCCAGTGAGTGGGTGGTTTTAAAAAATACCCAAACACCTGAAACGTCTGTATTGCCCACAGTCTGCAAGGAAGCTCTGAATTTATTAATTCCTGCTCAAACTAGAGCCTGCCAGTACAGAGCCCATACTGGCTTATCCCAGCACTTTGTTACCTGTGCTAGAGAGACTGCTTTGACAGTGTAATCCAAGTGTTAAGAGTGTAATTACACCTTAGAAATGCTGAACTACTGTACAATGCAATCTTTTACAAATGTTGAAAGTACACTTTAAATATGTAACGCAAATTTGAGGTACATCCTCGACTGCCAATATTGGTGCCTGCACTAGTAATAACCAAAACACTTCTATCTGAAATGATCAGTTCAGCCTATTATAGATGCAAATTATCTTTGACAAAGATAGCATGGTGTAAGACAAGCATCTTGCATTTGCTTGCAATGTTAAGTTCTCAAAGGGAAA
>NW_008240228.1:1402447-1410970 GCF_000691975.1 Corvus brachyrhynchos
AGGCACCTACTCATGCAGCAAACTTGTAACTCTATGTGGAAGTGGCTGTAAGCACCTCAGTGAATGATGTTACATAAGAACAAAAGCAGCTGCAGTGTATCCACGTACTTGTTAACTGCAGTTCAAAAGTAGCCACAAATAAGATGCTTAAGGAAGGATGTAAGAACAGAGCAAATATTTGCTTCCCTTCCCCTATTCCTTATATTGTTCCAGACTCTAAATTCATGACTCCTTAGTGATTCCTGCATACATGGAAAGTAAACAGGGGCATTTTCTGACATGAAATTTTTGTTTCCTTTTGAGCCCACGTTAGTTTCGAGCATCTTCAAAAACCTTCACAAGGATGAGTTTCCTCATCGTCATCATTTTGAGACTTGCTGAAAAAAAGCTGCTACTTTACGGTCAGGTCTCTGCTCAGAATCCTTTTTCAGTCAAATTCCCTTGTTACCTTGAATAACTTAGTGTCATCAGTAAAATCACATTGTGTTCAAAAGACTCAGGGTTGCTGTGGGTTGGTTTGAAATTCTACTTGTAACAGACCATTTCTTGTACTTTGTTACTGTTTTTTAACTAACTCTGTGCATGCGAGGAAATTCCTGTTTATCTTAGGGCTGCTTGGATTCTTTAATGAGGGAGAGTCTTTTCTGGATGAGTGTTGTGCAGACTGGCTATTTCTAGAGATGCTGTATGTCTCCCTGACCACCAGTATTGCCTGCCTCTCCTTCAAATCCCCAAATGTCACCTCACTCCAAGTTCTCTCATTACTTCATTATTATTGTATTAAGAGAAACATTTGCCGTATTGATGGAACTATGCTATGAATTTCAGGCAGTGGCTCAGACCATGTTTTCTTTGTTTTTAAGGGGAGAATGAAAGATTTGGAGAGAAACTCGAGGGTTTTGCAGATTCGATTAGAAAGCTTGGTTAATCTGAGTACATGATGTAAATCCTCCCTGGATTTGGAGATAAGTGTTGTAGGGTCACACTTGCTGTTCTGAAATTGGAACAGCTGAGTGCAGCCAAGAGAACGGCTCTAAAAAAAGGAAAAAAGTTGGGCCAAAGTGCCCAGAAGATGCTTTGAATGAAAATCTTCCAGGCTCAGGAAAGGCTGCTTGATGAAAAAAAGGGATTTCTTGCAGCAAGTAGTAAGAAATGCTATTCCAGCAGCAGTTTACCCTGAGTTTGTGTTTTAAAGAACGGATCTATAGAGTAGTGCTCTGAGAGAGAAGTTATTTTTTTAATATGCTTTTGTCGAGTGCCTTTTCCGCCATTCATATTGCTGTTTCTGTCAAAGTGTGGCAACATGGAAGCTATCTCTAGTAGTCTTTTAGTCCTGACACAAGCCTAAATGACATTAATTTGTCCTTTAAAATAGCTTTGTTAAAAAGAAACTTATTTTCATCTGTCTGTTTTCATTTGTGTCATTTATTTTAGCAACTGCTCAACAGAATTCTTCACAAGATCATTTGAATTCCTGTGGGTTAACTAATTTGCTAGTATATTCCTTTTTAATTTTCTTCTCCAATAGTTGCATTCTCTTTTAATATGGAATAGAAAGATAAAATGCAGAAAGCTTCTGCCAGCTGACTCTAAGCTCTGTCTGCCAGGGGGTGCTATATGATTGGTCAGAGCTCTAGCTCTATTTCAAACATTTAAAAATACTCTTGGAGTTTTCTTAGTATTTTCAATTTATAGTTTGATTTTAAACAAGGATTGCTGAGCACTTACAGGTTGCATAATGTTTAGCTGCATAATAATTTGTAATGTGTGTGATAGAAAATTTGTATTTGGTGTTTGTCTCCCAGCCTGCTGTTCCACCACTGTAACCAGGAAGGTTTGAATATTGTCCTGAACTTGATTTGTCATTTAGTGGCGCTAAAAATACGTATTTCCTACCTCTGTTTGAAAATATAGTTGTTCACAGAGCCATTTTCTAAATTTTCTACCTTGCTGAAAATAAATAAGGGAATAGATGTGGCTTATAAACGCATGGGAATTTTAAGGAAACATGCTTTTCCATTTGTAGTAAAAATGTTTTGCATTAACTTTGGGCAAGAAATTATAGTGTATTCTAATAAACAGCCTGTCAGCTGCAGGCCTGTTTAAAGTACACAGGGCTAGAATTAACAAGTAGATATGTATCAATTGTACCATTATTTAAAAAATGAAATGGTGTCTTAATGTTGTACTTAGGTCTGTATGTACGATTCAGTAGTTTCAAGGACTCCATGTATAGGACAAGTCTGCTTTTCATTTGCCCCTGCTCTCTGAATCATTTCTAATGGGCTATGAAAGATGACTAAGAAAACGTTCTGAAGAACTATGTAGAATGGGGAATACAGTTGTCTTTCATTTACTTAGTCATTGTATCATTGTCTAATAGAACTGTCAAGATTTTTGATTAAATTTTTACATGTATATAGTATAATGGTTAAATGAGTTAAGGGAATGATCAGAGTACAGGAGATGAGTAAATTATGTGGAAGTTTTATGGCAAACAAGTGGCACACAGATGAATCTCTTCCACTGACCTGCTTGCTGAAAATTACTTTCTAATCTCTTTGTTAGGTGGTGATAACAATGAAAAAAACCTGTAAAAAAGGTGTATTTATTGTCTAGCAGTAATTGTTTAGGAGATTAATCTTGTGCTAATTATGTAATGAAGGTCTTGTGGCCCTTTCTCATCAGGGTATCCAGGAACATCAGAACCTTTTGAACATCTACAGCAGTCTTAGTTTTGAACAAGATGAGCCTGTGAGATTTTTCTTCTGCATTTACAGATAAATATTATCAAGTGCATGTTCTGATACCACATCCACTAATGCCAACCTCTCCTGCAGGCGACTGGTGTTGAGGAGGAGCTACTTCCTGTTCTGTGCTCAGACACTGAACCTTCTCCCAGGCAAACCCCTACACTTGTCTCAACTCTGCCCTGACCAAGTATTGCACCAGTGCTTCCACTGTCTGGCACAGTTACACCCAAATTGCAGAGTACACGTGGGCTGCTCCTGTTGGTACCTCAGGGGTTGAAGGGGGAATGTGGAGGATTTGGAAGGTGTTTCCAGGTCTTGAAGATTATAAATATATATATATATTATATAAGATTATAATCTTGAAGATTATTCCAGAAGAGGCACCCCATGCTGCAAGGCAGGGACGTGTGATAAGTACTGTAAATGAGGTTGGATCTATTTATAATATTTTAGTTCTGATGTGCCACTGTTGTCAGTCATTAAGTCTTTAGTCTGGATGAGGCCTGAGAGTGGCGTTTAAACATGAACAGTCATTTCGTAAAGCTGTGGGGCTTTTTTCTTTTTTTTCCTTCCTCCCAGCAGCTCTGAGGAGGTTTTATTTATGCCAGTAGGTGCATAAATGAGGGAGCAGAACAGATGGGCTGGTTGTACTCTGTGGCTCCCAAGACTCAATTCTCAATTCTTGTAAGCATGATGTGGAGTGTATATGCAGTTACTGGGTAGGGTAGTAATTGCCACGGATTTTATCTGAAAGCACTTGTTGGAATTATATCTAAACTTTTAAATTCTTGAATGAAATCAAAGGATGTTTTGCTAAATACCTTTCCATAGATTTCAACAACAATACCTCTGGGCTGTGATCCAAAAATTTTTCAAGCTAAAGTTCCATCAGCTCTCTTACCTCTCTTTCTAGCTTCCTCCCCAGTCAGTAAGCTCTGCCTCTCTTACTTCCCTTTCACCTTGACCCAGGCACCATCAGGCTGATGCATTTGTTTTAGGAAAACATGTCTGTCTTCATCACTGTGTTGTGACCCTTTTCCTTTTCTCAAGCTTATAATACAATGTCTTGTTGGAGAAGGTGAGAGTGGTTTTTATACTGTCATTAAGGACAAATGAAATTTCTTAGTGTCCTTGCACCGCAAAGTTCGGGTTTTGTTTTAGATTTAGTGTGAACTATGAACTCAAATTGTTTATAGGTGTTTTTTTTCTGCCTATAGTGCTTATTTTCAAAATAAATTTTCTGTGGGTTGTTTTTCCATGTTGTGTGTGTTGTTAACCAAGCACATTTGAATGCTGGATTGTATTTTAGTTTGTGAAATGTTTTAATTTAATGTTTTAATTTAATGTTTTAATATGTTCTTTGTCAAGGACCAAACTTAGAGGTTGTTTTCAGAAAACTCTTAATTTCGTCTTTCATATGTGTAGTTGAAGCTCACTTGTGTTTTTCAGTTTCTTTTGTCACTAGGAGACCAAGATGAAGCAATGAGAGTACTGCTCATTTTAATGGCATTCATAGTGGTTTTATGTAGATAGAACATCACAAAGGCAGGAATAAACTGAGGGCAGGCAGCCTTTCACTTGCTTTAGTCTTTATTCCCTTATTCTGGGGAGAAAAAAAAATCAAATTTAAGATTCAAAACACTTTATTTTTAACTGAAGTTGGGCATAAAGCTATCAAAGGAGAAAATTGCCAGGTTTTGAGTTGTAACCTAGTCCTTTATTTCATGGTTATTTGGTCATTTTGGAGGTATTATCTGGCTTGTCCTGGTAAGAGGAATTGATAATTACAGCTAGTAATTATTTTCCTTAAATAATGAAAGGCTGTTATTCATCAGTCCTTGCTAAAACAAAATCTTCACCTTTCAGATTAAAGTTAATCCTGATAACTATTCTGAAGTTGAACGTAGCCTGAGCACAAGAATTTCCCTTTTAGGGAATGTCTGACTAGACTGACATTCCCTCACAGTATGGAAAGGTATGATGTTTCATGGTACACTGAACAAAACCGGAGAGTATGAATTAATACCTTATTTATTTAAACCTGAGGTTGATCAAACATTGAAACAGAGGCCCAGAGGAGCTCTGAAATCTCCATCATTGAAAATATTCACAACCGGACAAGTCCTTTTAAATTGAATTTGGTTTTTTTAGGAGGTTGGCCTACACAACCTCCTAATATCCCTTCCAACCTACATCATTAGATGTTACTAGAAAGCTGCCTTTATCTGTCTGTCTGACATGGCCCAAGGTATCTGTATGTCTTTGTTAATAATGACATGTTTTCTGCCCTGTATTTCACAACTTACCAATAGCACTTTGAATTAACAATGCAGAGAAATTGTTAATGTTAGCAGAGCATTCAGACTAAATCTTCAGGTTTTTTCTTGTTTTGAAAAGACAGTCTTAAAGCACAGGGTAACCTCTGAAAATTAATTTCTTAGCTAGGGACTGCAGTCTTGAGTGAATGAAATATCTCTCAAGCTTGGAGAATTTTGTGTGTTGTGGAAAAATGGCAGGATAAATATGCTACCAAGGTATAGGTGGAGTGGAGATGCTGAGAGGCCATATAGCAGCACTCTGTGCAGCTGGCAGGGCAGCTTGGAACTAGTCCATGTTTTCTCTATGTTTGATGTGATCTTTGTGCATGTATTTGAACTCGTGAACATGGAAATACTGCAGAAGGTTTCAGGACACTGCGAACATTTGATTCTGAAGTGAGGAACCTGTTCAGGTCCTCATTTCAAACACAGAAATGTGTTGTCCTAAGTAGCTGCCTTAATCAGCTCTATATAGTAGAAGGAATTCCTTTCTTGGTGATGGCAGATTAATATGTGTTTGCATTTTTTAAAAACTGGTATTCATTAGGTTTTTGGAGAGAAATGCTAGCGTTCTCATTACTTTTTGAGTTACATACTTGAATAACTAACTGTGTGTAGTTTAAGGTGCAGTTTTATATACTTAAAAACATGATTAAAAGACACCTGCATGGAGAAGTTTCAAAGTAAAATGCTGACTGTCTGTGTACCTTGTGGGAATTGTAAATGAAAGCTCTGTGTTCCATGGGCTCTGCAATATTGAGTTTATTACTAGACTTCATGCAGCTGTTCCAGTCTTCTGAATAATAGTGATGTAGCTATATTCAGAATTTCATTTAAATTTCATTTTTTGAAGTTTATAGAAAAATCTATGCTTTTTAGGTTCCATTGAGTTTGTGACTTGTGTCAGTAAAAAATTCAAATTTGTCTATTCTCCCAATTGCTTGATTTGGTGTGGTTAAACAAGTGACAAAAGACGTTTTCTCACCACCTCTTTACATTTTACAGAGGATGCTAAAACAGCCTGGGGATGATACTGAGTCAAAACTAATTTAAACTAAATATGTCAATATCTGCAATTTGTTCGTGAACTGGAAGTTCTAAAATGGGAACATGTTATTTTGGTCTTTTAAGCATAAGAATTTTATCTTTTAGTCCACTTTAGTGAGTGCTTCCTTTCTGAATGTGGGGCTTAGATGTGGAAAGTAGATGTTTGGCTGCTTGAGATCTAGGTGGTCTTTAGACTATGTTGGGTTATGAAGCAGAAACTACTGCTGGACTTGTGTGTGGCTTTAAATATATGGGTAAACATACAGATATGTGATTAAGGTAATAAAATAGTAGCCTAATTTTATGGCTATCAAAATGAGCTCACATGGTATCTATTTACTTGTCGGCAGTCAAAACCAATTTAACACAAGCTACTTATTCTGTACTCTTCTGTGGAGTGCTGCTTCTTTGCCAAAGATATTTAGACCAGCTTCCATGTGTTCACAATGTGTTTCTACCAGATATTTTACTCATCACCGTTGCTGAACAGTCGTAGAACTTTTTAACGTAGGAAACGATGTGCACATCTTGTACTGAAACTTGAATACTTAGTTTTTGGCTTTTTACTGATGCTTTTTGCATCAGTAAAGAAGTGGGGGATGTGTCCTTCAAAATGTCAACTTATCAATATTTGTTTAAATTAAATAAATTTTACTTAGTTACATGCTTTTGAACTATTTTTATAGGGTTTAGTTTAGCAGCTTTTAAGAGGAACAAGAGGAAGCTGGAGTTGGCCGAAAAGGTGGAAACAGATCTCATTCAACTAAAGAAAAGAAGACAATCAAATGAAAAGGTTAGCTCGTTTCAAATTCTTCTGTCACCCTAAACTTACAGCTGATTGCTAATAAATTTCATGTCTTATATGATAAGACTGATGTAGGCTCAGAAGCCTGTTCTCTTTGTCCATCTTAGTATGTTTAGATGATATAATGATAACTTAGTGCAGTTAAAACTTTCTGCCTTGCTATTGGAAAACCAAACCATCACTTTATATCTTGTTTGTGCTAAGAAAAATATTTTGTTCATTTTGAACTGGAAATATGACAAATGTAAACACAAACAGATAATTATTTACCAAAACATTTTCTTTAGCTTGGGATCTCTGTCACTGTTTCCCACTTTTTAATGTTTCCTGAGCGCACTGCATTATGGAACTGGAATTGGTGAAATTTGAAATATCAGGTAGGTAAACATGTGCATCTGTGCATGCATCTGGCATTGACCTGGCCCATATTACTTGTGCTACAAAACTGCCAGGATTCCCTCTGTTCCCCTCATTCTTAGTTTTGAATGTAGAGCTTTTGTTACCTATGAGAATGTCATTCACAGTATTTGTGCTTACTGTTGAATATCAAAGTATAGCTCATTAAATTAAATGCCTGTGCTTTATTTGGGACCTTTGGATTGGCCATTTCTCTTTGCTTTGCTAAGCTGTCTGACCACTGTGTAGTTACATATATTGATATAAATAAGGTATAAATCCCAGAGAATTGTTAGAAAAAGTATATTCTCTGTAGTCTGCAAATGCAAACAGTGATAAATTAGGCAATTTACTTCTGTGTTCTTAGATAAGAAGTTTTGTCTAGCAAGGTGCTAATTTTTGTTTTTTTCAAGGAGCTAAGACCTGTGAAGAAATTAAGGATGGGGGAGCCATGGAAGTTAGTTGTTCATTTCAGAACTTTTCCCGTTTACAGGACTTCAGTTACCTCCTTGTGAAACTGAGAGTGTGAAAGTGTACCTGAGGGAGGAGGGGTCTCTGTGCAGTATTGCTGGTCACGTAATAAGGGGCAAGTCAATGCTTGAAACATATGCCAATGCATGAGCTTACCGACCTGCAATTTGAAATTTCAAGGGCTCCAGAGTCCTGTGCAGCGCTTGTGGGAGATCCCCAAAGGCCAGTGGTGGTAGGTAAAGGAGGTGATCAAATAGAGCTCTTCTCCCTGGAAGTAATCCAGTAGCAACATGCTGGTTTTGTCAGCTGTCAGGGCACATCCTGTCCATGGAGCAGGGGTGAATACCAACCCATGCTCTCAATATGGAATTCTCATGCTATCCAAAGAGTGGAAGATAATTGCAGCCTTACAGGAAGTAAGGTTTTCAAAGTAATTTTTCAAAATGAAATAGAAATGCAAAATCAAATTCTTACAGAAAAAAAGAAGTTGAACATTTCTCCCCAGGCTAGTAGAAAAGGGTCATTTAGCAAGGATGAGGCATGTGATTTGTTGCCCTAAAACTCACACTGTCAAAGCTGTGCTCTCATAAAAGGTTTTCAAATAATTGGTTTAAAACCATTTAAATACTTGAATAATTACAATTTAATCTTCTTGTCAAAGTTATTTTAACTGATAAATACTCATGTAACTTTTTTATCAGCTTCTCTGGAGCTGCAGCCCAGTCCTTTCAGC
>NW_008240228.1:1410990-1420263 GCF_000691975.1 Corvus brachyrhynchos
GCAGGACTTCAGAACTGGTTTATTGTCTGGTTTGACTCACCCACTTCAACTCAGTGCTGCAGCTCAGCTTATGTGCCTCTGTTGCCAGTGCTGCAGGCTGTGGGGAGAGCAAGGTAGAAAGGATGTTAGCAAAGGTGAGGTTGAATGGGATCAGTACTAGTTGACCAGTGTGAAGAGATAGTATTGCAGACCAAAACAGACTGAAATTACTTGGAAGTCTGAGCTACTGATAAATGTCACCAGCTAAAAAGAAAAATACAAGCTTAAAAATTAGTTTTCAATAAAAATGTAATTATACCAACCTCAAAAAGAATCAGGCTGTTTAAATTTGTCAAAGTTTGTATGGAAAAACGTGGCAGTGTAACTTACTAAAGGACTTTTATTACCTGAGTAAATGGAGTTTTCTCTTTGCTGTATTTTTCATTGTTCACCCAATGCGGGATTTGCAGAGGGTTTGCACACAGGGAGATCCATGAATAACTTCACCAAATTTTGAAGGTGTAAAACTTCAGTCTTTTTTAAGTTGTAGAGTCTTACTGATTTACATAGCTAAGAAATAATTCACACACAAACAAAATTAACTAAACATACTCCTGGGGGGTGACTGATGTGTTCATTCAGCCAGATGCCATTCTCAAATTCTCCCCTCAAGCACCAGTAAATATCAGAAGTAAACATTTGTCTGCTTACTGTTAGTCTGTCTTTTACCAGAGGAAATTGGCATTGAAAATAGCTTAGCAGAGTTTGGCTAAAAGCCCTAATTTTAATTTGTCTTCTGCTATTACAAACTTTTACAAGTGATCTCAGCATATCTGTAAAAAGTTGTCCTCTTCTTGATTTGAATAAGTGAAACTAAGAATCCCCAGTACCCATTATTTTTTTTAATTGATTAGTGTTTATAAGTTAGTATTTTATAGTCTAGGTATTTAACTCCATAAATAACATTATTTAGTTTGAGTTTTATTAAAACTGGCTTGGATTTTATTTAGTTTAACATAGGTACCCCCATATGTGTACACCAGTTGGAATTCTATGTGTGGAATCAAGTTCCATGTTCCTCAGTTACTGTATTAAGATTGAACATATTTAGAAAATATTTTTGTCTATGTTTGGGTATTTGTAAGTGTAGCAGTCAACTATGGCCATTCTAGTGTCTGTCTTATTTAGTCTTTCAGTTTGGAAATTTCCTTAAAGTAATAAATTTTCCATCCCACATTTGTGTGGAAGTGGTGTAATAATACCTTAAAGATCTCAAAACTATACTTCAAAATCCATTTAATACGGGAAAAGAAACCTAAATGATTTTCATCCATTCTAGTTAAAGCCAAAACAAAACAAAAATTTTCTGTGGAAATACAGTATAGAATAATTTCCTCATCTTGCACATGAAGATCAAACAAAATGTTCTTTTTTACACACCAAACAACTGTTAAACTGGGAAGGCTGGGATTGTTCATCGAGCTTTGTATAATTAGATAGCTGGGTAATAGCATATAAATGTTAATTGTTTCAATCTGATTAATTTTGTATTTTGTCAGTTATACTCAGAGATGAGAATTAGTGGTAATTACTTTTCATGGCATTTCAAAACCATCTCAAGTGGAGAGGGAAAAGGCCCTGCGTGTAGAATCTTTCAGTGGGCACTGGGTAGAGCTCTCCTGAACTGCTAATTGCTTCCTTAGGGGCTTGTAGTGATGAATATTTACAATTTTTCCATGTGCATGAGGGAAGGAGGGGTTTTAAAAAATGCCTGATAGAACTCTGCATTTGTGCAGATGAACTTCTTCCTGTTTTGTGTACAAGCTCTTAGCAAAATTTTGATTATTTGGACTATGGTTTAATAAATTAATTTCCTTTCCTGTTGCAAGGTGCAAATTAAATAATGTGACGACTGACTTTCAGTTGTTTCCATGCAAAATATTAACTACATAATAGATTACATTTAGATTGTAATACTACATTGTTAAAATGCCAAACTGCTTTTGCTGTGGACAAGTATAAATTCCTAGCTGAAGTCACATACAGACTTTGGTAACAGATATCACCAAGTTTCCTTTGGAACCTGCAAAATTTTAAAATTTAAGTAGCTAAATTAATCAATAGAAAGATAAGGACAAGCAAGCTGGATCTTGTTTAGTCCCTGTAGGACCTGTATAAAGTTTGGGCTTGTTTTATACTTTGTGAATTGTAGTGTTTAACATACTTGTTTTTATTGTCCTGATACTAACTGGACAGAATCCTCTAGTTTTCAATATTCATATGATTTGAAGAGATGAAATGTGTCACACTGAAAGTCTTTTAGCAGGTGTAGTCTTGCTGTGGCTCCTCAGGCACATGATGCTTTTCTGTAGGGAGATTACAGGAAGGTCCTTTGTTAAATTGCGATGAGCTCTTTATTTACTGGAAATCATTGTCAGTACAGTTCACATATACAGAAATACTGACAATGTATTTTTCCCATTGGATATGGATTAGAACTGGTCATCACTGGTTTTCAGTTTGCTGAGTAAGGATAAATACAGCATCACCTATATATCAGTGACTCTTTCTTATCACAAACTGCCCCCCTGACACCGAATTTATATTACCAAGAAGAAAAACACAGAATTCCTTTGCTTCAGTGATACAGATTTCCTTCAGAAGGTTGTGTGGGCCAACTTAACCTTCCCTTAGCAATGCCTTCCTTAGAAAAGATTTCCAGCCTCTAAGTTGCCCCATTTAAAAATAAAGTAAGTCAAAGGAAACAGAGCACCACTGAATTAACAACAAATACTGATAGGAAATAGGTCTTCTTTGAAGTGAAATAATGATGAAGGAAGTTTTCCATACAACGTATACTTGTTAGTGCTTGTGGGTTTTGATTAAAATACCTTTTTAAAAAAGGAGTTAGTAATTTAGCTACAGAAGGCAAGTACTTATGCATGTGAGCTATGTGGAAATGGATGGCAGATTGAGCAGAGAGTTTTACAGATGCTGCAAAGAAGGCTGCAAATATTTTTTCTAAGCTGTTAGATGATACTAAAAACTTACTGACCCATACTGAACCTTGTTCCTCTAACATGTATTTCTGTTCATTTTAGGAGCCCTAAATGCTTGATTTAATATGAATTAAGATTGTTCAGGTGGCCTTAATTCTGGTATTTCCTAACTTTGACAGGCTTGATTTTTATACCTGTAGTTGTCTATTAATTGAGTTTTTTGTTGTGGGTATAATTTCCTTTGATGAAAGGGGGCAGGGGGTAGACAGCAACACCTGTATCATTAGTAGTTCTTCTCTACATAGAAATCATAAGAGAATTCATGTTGGGAAGAGCTTTGTCCAGCCTGATTTTGGAAACCTCTGAAGATGGGAATCTGCACCTCCAGTGAGCAGCCTGTTCTGCTGCTTAAGGTCTTTTCAAACCACTGAATTGTATTGTTTGAACTGGGTTAGTATTAGCTCAGGGTGTGTCTGGGAGTCCTGGGAGTTGGAAAGTACTTTTGCATATGAGATGTTAAAAAAGGGTTCCTTGATTTTCTTTCATCTTTACAACTTGGAAGGGAGCTGGCTCTTTTCTTATCCCCTTCGCTCCTGTCGTCAAAACTCCTTTTGTTTCTACTTTTCCTATGCTCCCTGATCCTTCCTTCTTCTGATTTTCAACTTACTCTTCTTCCCAGTGCACTTGAAACCGTGGATCTCTAACTTTTCACCCCTCTCTGTCTTTAAGCAGTTACTCTCCTTTATTGTTGGGACATCTGTCCACTTGTTTTAATATTAAGTATGGTCGGTGCCAGCTTCTGATTGTAGATGCTAAGGAACATCTAGGTGTGGGTGCAGAGAAGAAATTTACTGTTTCTCTGGGTGAAAGCCAAGGATGAAACTCCTGCCTAGGAGTTCCAGTTGCTTGAAAAGTACTGTAGAACATGATAGTGCTGCACTGCGTGTTTTTCCTTTTAAGACTGACACAGAATTAACCCAAGTGTTCTCTATTAAATTAAGTGTGGACAGAGTATCATCAGCATTGCAGTACTAAAAATCCTGCTTGATAAGTGACATAGTATGCCCATGGAAATTTTAATTGATGATGGGAACTTGATAATTTGAAGTTGAATAGTTAGGTGTATATATTTTTTTAATTCCTCCCTCTGAATTCTAGTCCAGAAAATTCACGTTTATATGAAAAACTTAATAACCTTTGGCATTATTTCACTGGGTAAGTCTGTATAAGAGGCTTGAGGCTTGTGCAGCAGCAGTGTGCATCTCTGGAATATGTGATGGATGATGGACCAATTTTGCTTATTCATTTTATTTTCTGTACACTGCATGCTGTGTGTGTGGTGGAGCATGAGGTCTGAGTGCCTTGTCCTGGGTTCTGCAGAGAGGGGAATCTAGGGCAAGCCTGGGCAGAGAGGGGAGAACTGCTCCTTCTCTAAGAGGGACTTAATGTGGTGTATTAAGGAGGGGGGGAAGGACATAAAGAAAGATCCATGCACTTGGGGGAGTAAATCTACCTCAGAAGTCACGGAAGTAAGGATGCTTTTCTAGTTACCCTCTAGTTACAGGGAGCAAAGAGTAAATTGCTTCCTCCACTAAAGATTCCTGAACTGAGAACAAGTCTGGCAGAAAGAATCTGTCCTAGGGGAGATTTTTCTTGAGGCTTTTATTTATTGCCTTGGTCATAATATCAGTATTTTCTCTTTACCTGGTAAACTGCTTATTGATTTTTTGGTGTGTTTTTTTTTGTGGTTTGTTTGTTTGTTTTAATTTTTTTGTTTGGTTTTACTTTTTGCTTTTGTTTTTTTGTTGTTGGTTTGTTTTGGGTTTGTTTTGTTTTTGGTCGGTTTTTTAAAATTTTGTTTTAATTTCTTTTTTTTTAGTCACACATCTTTAAAGATCAGAGCCTCTGAAAATGCCATCTTGAGGCTTTTAGGAAAGGCTTTTTGATGTGGCATCAGTTGCTGAGTCATTTCTTAGTGGACAGGTGGCAACCACTAAGAAAACATGACTTTTGGGACTTCTGTGAGTAAAAGCAGGTGATCTAAGCATTGGATGAGTTCTGAGATGTTTATTACCTTCTTGTTACTGGAGAAGTTTTATTAAGCCCTGTCTGAGGCAAAAGAGCATTTTGGGCAGATTTATGGCAGCACACTGGATACAAGTGCATGATAACAAATCCATTTTGTTGCTAGGCCTATCACTGCACACTCCTAAGGTATGATCTGACTTTAATATACTATTTTTACTAGGTTTTTTTTCTGTTTGTGTGTCCTGCAGGAGAACGACTCAGGAACACTGGATACAGTTGGTGCAGTTGTTGTTGACCAAGAAGGAAATGTTGCTGCTGCTGTCTCCAGTGGAGGTTTAGCACTGAAGCATCCTGGAAGAGTTGGTCAGGTGATTATTGTACTTTTTTTTTCAGTTGGGAATGATTGTTCAGTGTCACAAGCAGGTGTGGTATCAAGCAGGAGCTGTGACAGCAAACTTCTGTTCTCCCTTCCTTCCTGTTAAATGCTGAAGGCATTTTCACTGCACTGATATGCAAGTGTTCTTAGTGTCCTCCATCAGTGTGATAAAACAGTGATAGGTAAGACATTGGTCTGTGGTGAGTTACCTTTTGCCAGAGATATCAACAAGTTAATTTCTTGGGCTTAAATACATCCTTAATACCACAAATGGTCTCTTAAATGCTTAGAGTCTTAAAATAAGATTCCTCTCAATATTTAGGGAAGCTGTCCTAATTAATTTTTAAATGATCTTGTGAATTGGAGGAAGGGACAAAAGTAATAAAAGAACACATCAGATATTTATGATGTGTTATTTATAATTATGATTGTTTTTAAATGATATACAGTTCTATTTATTATTAATGTTAATAATAATGATATATTTATGATGTGTCACCTTATTGTTGTTAGGAAATTTTGAGGTGCAGCAGAAATTTATACTCCATTGCTGTACAGCTGTATTTTTGGTTGACATTTGCCACTGTGCAAAAAGCAGTTTTCTTTTGAAATGTATTTAGGATTTTTTTTTTTGAATAGCCACTGTGCAAAAAGCAGTTCTCTTTTGAAATGTATTTAGGATTTTTTTTTGAATAGCAGAGTGAAAGAGGCTTTATATGAACAGGGTTATCTCTACCCTCATTTTATGTTAAGCTAGGCTAGAATACTGTGTCTATGACAAACACTCAGATCTCAAGAATAGTAAAAGGATGTAGCAAAATGGAGTAGAATTACAATATGGTTATGATATTCTTATTTATCTTTTGTATTAATACTTGGATTTTTCTTGCGTTTCTTTTTTTGTTATTGTTGTTGGTTTGAGGTTGTTTTTGTATTTTCATTTTTCTTTTTTTAAGGAAAGGGAATAAACCAAAAATCTCATACATTTAAAATTTATGAACAATGTGCTTCTTTCCTTAGGCAGCTCTTTATGGTTGTGGCTGCTGGGCTGAAAATACAGGAGCTCATAACCCTTATTCCACTGCTGTGAGTACTTCAGGTATTTACTACTTTTATAAATATTTAATGAAGTTGCTATCTTTCTCTGTAATTAGCTTGCAAATTTAAAATACCAACATTATTTCCAGACCATATTCTAAATTTCTGTCATTTATTTGCATATATATGTGTGTGTGTGCGTCAATATAGTCTTTAAATCCATGGATTGATCTCTTGTTGGTTGCTCATATTGCTCTTTTTACTTAATTAGCAACCATGGAAATTTTTATCCTGTTTTGTATTGCACTGAAAGGACGTGCTGTATTTGTTAGATGTTAAGGAACCTGTCCTGCTGTGAAAAAGTGCTTATCAGCCCAGTATTGTATTAAATGCAGAATACCTCTGGGAATGGAAGCCTTGTGTAAAGGACTAAGATAATCAGAGGGTCCTTTGGATACAAAAATGCTACATGCAGTGTATTTCCCTCCAAAACTTTTAATTACTATTTCAAATGAGTATTTAGGTGAATTTGTTCTTCATCTCTCTTTTCCTTCTGAAGGGAAGGGGAAAAGGGAAAACCAAAATACTGGAATAAGTGTATCAGAAAATACTCATTCAGCAATTGTGAAAGCAGTGTAAGAATTAGGAGAGCTTTTGTTCTCTTTGGAAGGCTCAGGGTCCTGGACACACAGAAGTATTGTGTTCATTTGATGCCTTGCAGAACACAAAAGTCTTAAGGTGAAGTTATGTAGGAGTTGCTTTTACTTTTTTTTTTCTTCCCCTAGTTGTATGAACAGCCTCAATCAGAAAAACTATTCGTGACACTTTTTCATAAGTGCTTATGTCAGGTTGCAAATTTAAGGTATATCCCACTGCTCAGTGGGCAGAGTTATCAGCATTCAGTACAGGGAGAGGTGAAATTTAGGTAATGTCAGCTATATCCCATGGGCAATGCAGAGTTAGATGATGCAGAAGGGGGGGGGGGGGGTTGATAGAGGCTGAAGAGCATCAGGAATATCCTATGTTGCTTTTATTTCCTCTGTATTCACGTCTGTCTTGAACTGTTGAAAATTTCTGTAGATGTTCACCTTTAAGTTCAATGTCAGTAATAGCAGATGTCCTTTTTGGTACTCAAGGGAGGATTCTACTGAATGCAGGAGTGTCAGTAGATGTTCTTGCACAAGGGACACCGTATTGGTTTTAATTTAATAAATGCTTACCTATGTAACCGAATATATGTAAATATTGGGGACCATATTAATTAGTGAGCATAAGTCCAATATTAGACATTGTTTGTGGAAAAGCTGAGAAGGACAACTTTATTTAGTTCTTTGCAAAGTCAGCTGGATTTGAAGTCTATGTGAGTACTGACAAACATCCTGGTGCAGTTACAGGAGATGAGGAGATTTAATGATGGCCTGAAATAGGAACCTTCTCTCTTTTTGCTGGTACCACTTTTATACAGTGCTAAGTGCTTCAATTTTATGCTATTTTTAACTGTCACAAACACACATTTATGGATACTTGTTTGGTTCAAAACATCTAGCTTCCATGACATTACCCTGATCCCAGTCCCAGTTAATTGGAGTGGCCTGCTGGCGGCTGTGAAGCTTGGCCATCTGTTCATTCACTGATTTGAATTCAGACTAGTGGTGTTTAATTAAACTCTTGTTTCTGGTTTTCCTTTAAAGTAAGCGTGTGTATGTCTGTGAGAGAGAGGGAGATAGAAATGTTTACAGGAAGTGAGAACTCTTCTGTAATCAATACCATTCTTTTTTCCATTTCAGAAGCTCATAATGTTTTATTTTATAATGTACTTTATGTTTAGTGCAGTTCTAAAACATATTGATGCCTGACTCTTGTTTAAAATATGAACATCCAACAATGTGAACCATGAATTTAATTAAGGAGTAAAGGGATGGAAAAATTAAGTTGTAGGAAAAGTTGAAAGAATGAAACAGCTTGGCTGGATCACAACAGGAGATGGGAATGGGGGTGTAAACATCTGCAAATATTCAGGTGAAACTGCCATGGCTGAGCAAGAGAATAATGCATTAAAATATATCATTGTTACATTTTTAGAAAGTAAAGGTATTGTGTAAACTCTAGAAGATGCCTTGATTTGGAAAGCTCCAGGTTGGACAGTGCTTCTTAACAGAATATCACCACTGTTGCTTGATGTAACTAAAACCCGACTAGCCTGTTGTAGTGGTTTGGTCCAAAATACTCATTACTATTTACCTTGTGTGATATAAGAATTAGGAGAAAAGCAAAGCAGGCAGTGAAGAATATAAAGAATATTGAAAGAATATAAAGAAGTTTATTAACAGACCTAAAAGAGGGAAAAAGAAAAAATAAAATCATACTGCACCTTCAGAACTCTTCTTCTCCCCCCACCTTTCTCCCTTCTCCCACTGACAATGTAAAAAGACAACCCTTGAGATGTTCAGTCTGTTTACCACTTCCATAATAACCTTGTTCAGTCCATTTAGAAAGAGGAGTCTCTCATGTCAATGCTATGGAGAAATTATCACAACGAGACAGCCGTCTGGGTTGGTTCTCTGCTCGCATCATGTGAGAGTCCCTTCCCCCGACTTGCAGCTTTTCCCACAACTGCTTTCAAGGGTCCAATCTTGAGTTACTGGGGTACAATTTTAAGGTTGAGCTGTTCAGAAACAAAAGTTCTCTTCACCCATCTCTGGGAGCATTTTCATCTCGAAGGACAGAGGCCCTTCTCCTTCCCTGGGAGCAAAGGGTCCTCCTCATCTTCATCTTTAGGACTATCTCTGGGAGCATCTCTAGGAACTGAGGTTTTCTCCTTTTCCATTTGGAACAAAAGTCCTCATTGCTTCC
>NW_008240228.1:1420437-1436945 GCF_000691975.1 Corvus brachyrhynchos
GGCCTGGCCTGGCCCGAGCAGGGCCTAGGCCGGGCCCGCTGGCCCGCACACGGGGCCCGCAGCCACCTGTCCCAGCACCGGAAACGAGAGAGAGAGAGACTCTGCCTCAGAGTTTCCTATTCTTAAGCGTGCATCACGGAGACGGTTAGAACTTTAAATGGCTCAAAGAATTGTCCATATTCAAGCTGGCCAGCTGATAGGTCCTGTTAGGTCATAGAGGAAGCTGTAAGCACCCCTTTGCAAGGACATCCCTTCCGGGACTATACTTGCTAACCCATGGGACCTGTGTAATAGTGATTATACTCCCTCCTGTAGGTTTCCAAATGGGCTTTGTGTGGACATATATTTTTAAAAAAACAGCAACAAATGACACTTGCATGGTATGTATAAATAAAAACAGTGGACCTGCACATTCATTTCATGTTTCATTTTACATTCAGACATTTTCACCTGTATGTAAACATATTTAAAATGTGTACATAAAAGAAGTTTACAGTCAGCTTAAATTTCTGTGGTTTTCACAATATAACATTTTATTGTTTAATTTTACATGTCTATTTATTTTACTTTGTCTTTGAGTCATAAATTTGGCACAAATCTAATAGTTTCTACAGGGAATTTTTTTCCGTTGTGTGGGGAGAAGAGAAAAAAGAATAAAATTAGACTGTGGTTGCTGTGGGTATTGAGTAATGTTTAATGTTTATTGTTAAATGACTGCAGAGAATAGCTGACTCATCAAATCACATTTGGAATTTAAAAAAAAATCTTGAATAAAAAGTTCAACTCTAATTCCCTTAAAGCTTTATCAAAAGTATCCTCAAAATTATTTGGTATTAATATGTTTTAGACCGAATAATTTTAGCTGAACAATTCTTTGGGAAGTAAAAGGTTTCCCATTTGTGCTGGTTTACACTTCTAAACTTTTTTTCAGTGATAGCTGAGAATAGAAATTCAAGCCCTGAGAGTTTGTTACATCAGGCTATATATTCAATCATGAAAAAGGATATTTTTTGGCATTAGTTTCATGCAAGCAATTTTGAGGGGTCAAGTTTTGTAAACTCTTTTCATTCCATACTTAAGATTGTTCATGTCTTTGGGTCTTGGAAGTGATGATCAACTAGAGATTGAACAGGTTGGGGAAAGGAGAGTTCAGAATAGTAATTCAAAGTAGGCAGAGTACAAACTCTTGCACACTGAAATCCATGTGGAACAGATACCTTGGGTTGAACCAGAGCTCCAGACTGTTTGGTGGCCTGTTTCAGATAGAGAGTGTTTGCAGTTCTCCAAGGAAAAGTACAGGACTGGGAAAAGCACCTCCATTGCATTGTCCAGGCTTCTGGCAATTTGTGATACTGGGACTTTATAAACTCGAGGTATATTTGTTCTAATAGGTCAGGGTGACTTCTGAAGATTTCTCATTTCTTTTTGTTCTTAGAAGACCAGATATTTAAATTTTGCTGGGAACAGTTTTATTCTGTGGTTACCTTTGTAGAAACTTCCTTGGGAAAGGAAGAGTTTTAGTTTAAATGCCACAGTTAATAACACAGTAGGATTTATTCTTCAGTTTTTACTAATTTTGTTCTAAAATCCTGCAATTGAAGCTTCAGTTTTTCAGTACCTGCCTCATTTAAAAAAAAAAAAAAAAAAGCAGGATGGGGAAGATGTCACCACATGAGTACTTGAAAGTAAGTCCAAGTTCCTGTAGCTTTCTTTCAATGGTTTTGTATTATTTGTTGGCCCTGTGGCTGCTGGGAGGCTTCCTGCTTTTGCCTATTCAGGAAGGATTTGGTATTAGTTCTTATGCCTTTTAGCAAGTTGTTTCTTAAATACTTTTGGCTATTTTTATCATATTTTTATATTGAATGTGCCAAAGGTGGTGGTTCTGAACTTGTTTGGGCATGACTTCAACTTTTTGCATGGTAATTTCATACCTCTAACAGTCACTTGGCCTTGTTTTTTAACCACAATGTCTTTGGTTTTATTTTTTTTTTTTTTTTTGGCTTCTCAAAAGTTACTTCAAGGTTTACAAAATACAGGGTATTGTAAAACTCATATTTTATGGTAATAGTTTAACAGGGCCTGGGACAACTGAAATCAAAAGATGGAGACTTTCTAAAAACACAGTGGGGAAGGTGGTGGAACTTAGAGATGACTGTGAATTTAAGGGGCCTTAAATCCAAGGTTTATTCTGTAACTCTCAGTCTAAAATTCAGTTTCTGTGTAAACAAGTGAAGCCTTTCTGTTTTTTTCCCCATCAATGTTTTGAGGCATTTTGATATATAAACTCCAAATTATATTAAAATTAATATTTTGTTTGGGGAAAAATGGCTGTGGGACTTTATTGGCAGCTGAAGGATAAACATTACAGGAATTCAAATATCTCAAAACCAGTATTAAAATTCGAGAAATTCAGAGAATGTTGCAGTTGCAGGCATAGCCAAGATACCTGGGCAACCTTAACTGTGGCATGTAATAACAGTGCAAGGCCCATTCCATGCAGGAATGATGGTAGAGATGGAGTGAAAGCTTGTTAAATGAGATGAGCGTGACCAGTGGCCTTTATTTAGTTATAAATGTAAAAAACAGCTAAACTGGGTTTTGGATCAACGTAGTAGAAGCCAAATCTGTGGTGTTTAAAAGCTTTTCTGTGCATGTGTGCACACAGACACAAACAAAACAGGCTCCCCTTTAAGCACCCCCCACACCTCCCCCCAAAAAGAGGCCAGAACCACACTCATAAGGCTGCTTGGAACTCTTTAGTCGATGTTTTTTGTTGGTATATGAATGTAAACACAGGAAGATGGGTATTATTTGGAGGGAAAACATTTGTGAACAAAACCCAACCGCAGGAGAAACAATAGTCCATTTTTTGGCTGTACTTTAAGAAAACATTTCCTATTTTTTCCTGGTCATAATAAGAAACAAGGACTTTGTGCATATTCTTCTTATTCAAAATAATATCAAGTGTGACACTGAATCTCCTCCTCAGTTGGAATATTCATGATGATTGTGAATATTCATTCACTAACTGTGCCAAAAGTAATACTGCTGGGGTAAGAGGGAGGCTGTATCTTTCCTGGGAGATAAATTAAAAAATCATAATTCTCTTTGGATATACAGAACCTTAACTATAAATATAAAGGTAAATGTAGAATTACAGTAACAGCTAATGCAGGACGCTTTGAAAATGCAGCCCTAAGTAGAATTTTTGAGTGGAAGTGTAGAGACTGAAAATGATGTCTTGCATTTCTTTCATCTTTACAACAGCAGGAAATAGAAAGCGTACAAAGAATGGGTGTGCTTTGTGTCTAGGTACCAGCCATTGAAGCCAGCAAACCTTTAATATTGCATTTCTGATGACAGGCAGAAGGTCTTGCATTATTTACAAAATGAAGATATTCTGTGACACAAAGCTGCAAAATCTCCAGCTTTTACTAAAATGTATTTGAGGAGACTATTTGACACAAGAAAGGCCCATAGGTTATCCTAGGGAGATTTTAAATACAACCTAATTTATAATCCCAAAGAAGAAGGAGTAGAATCTTGAAATACATTGAGTTTATTCAGATAAACTAAGCATGCTACCAAATGTAATTTGGTTTCAGGGCTGAGCCAGAGTTGTGTTTTGTTGAGAAGGTAGCAGGGATACCAGATTTCTGGAGATACCATATTTATTTATGAGGTGTAGTTGAGGATTCTGTTTGGGGAAAGTCTTTCAATGATGTCTTGCTCTTCTACCCTGCACAGAGTCTTTTCTTGAATGAAATGAAGATCAGATAGAGAAAACAGCAGTGTTTTAGGAATATGTGTACAAACTGTATTTATTCTGTGTAAACTTCCTTAACAATTTCTTGTGTTGATGAATTCACCAAGATCCTGAAAGACTGTTAAGGTCTCTCAACAAAAGCAGTGGCCTTTATTCTCATAAAGGCATTTTAGAGATTAGATCATGATACTTTAAAAGCTGTGTTGGATATACATTTGTATATATAAATGCATCATTCCATGAAGGAAAAAATAGCACATACTGTGTTGTGAAGAATCACAGAATTGTTTAGTTTGGAAGGAACCTCTGCAGGTCCAGTCCAGCCCCCTGCTCAAGAAGGTTTTGTCTTGTTTTTGAAATCCACATCAATAAGGGAATAAATATATTCACTCTTCCTTGCCCCACCTTTTCCTGCTCAAACTTTGTGTTCACATCTGTCCTTCTTTCCGGTCCATTGTGTGTCTTATGGATGCTTTTGCAGGCAATATGGAATGGGTAATGTGGAATAGGATGGAATAGGAATGACACCTATGCAGAGATGGTCTGTGGTTGTTAAATTGGTTGTTGAGCTATGTCCTCAGCCAGTGTTGTGGTCTCCTTATGGAAGCCACTGATCTGTAGATTCCTACTTGAAAACTCCTTTTGCAAACAAACTACAGCGATGTGCAAATCTACGGAGTAAATACTTTTCAGGGAAGCTTTAATGCAAATAAATTGACTTGTAATGCATAACTTTGGCTTTGTGATTCCTTTGTGTTTTAGGGCAGTAGTGGCTGTATTAGGATCCAGTGAGTGGACACCTGGCCAGTGCTGTTTCATAGAATCATGGAATGGTTTGGGTTGTAAGGACCTTAATAGATGAAATCCCTCTACCCTGGGCAGGGACACCTTCTCTTAGAACAGGTTGCTCAAAGCTCCATCCAGCCTGGCCTTGAACACTTCCAGGGATGGAGCATCCACAATTTCTCTGAGCAACCTGTGCCAGTGAATCACATTTACAGTGTGATTATAAATCTCGCTTCAACCTTGCATGTGTTATTAGCCCTTACCTAGCACACACATGCAGCACTGTCTGTCTGGCCTGTCCCTCTGAGTCCAAGCTCCCAATGCCCAGAGGAATTTCACATGCAAATCTTGTATCCTGTACAGATTGTTTGAGCTACACTGTGAGATAGATATTATGATACAATTAATCTCTTTGTAGGCATATGTATTATCTGTCAGAATCAGACTGGTCCTGTAAGATTTGGGGAATAAGAGGTAATTTAATGCATCACAGATGAAGCAGCTGCATATGAGAGAAGAGTTATGTCATTGTTACCATGAACCAGAGGGTAGGGTGGAGAAAGAAGAGGTCTATCTCCAGACAGATCAGTATTTACCTATGAAGTGAATGTTTCTGTCAAAAGTTCATTCAGCCTTTGCGTCCAGATACAGCTGGGAGGCTTCAGCGCTGTAGCTTGTGAACTAACTCACCACCACCACGAGTCTGGGAGCAGAGAGAGGAAGCCCCAGGCACAGATGATTTGTGGGAGTGGTGGCACTGAGAAGCAGTCAATTAAACACAGTACTGCAGTGCTCAAAGCTGAGGGGTTTGTCCTCAGAGTGATCAAAATAGTTGTTTGAATTGCCTTCGGAAGGCTGGTTGGGAAGCAGAACTGGATGGATACAATAATCAGAGTGCTTATTGCCTCTTGAAATTTTAATTGGACTTGATGTTATAATATCAATTAAGCTTGAAGGTGCAAGCTTGGGCTTGTGGAAGTTGTAGCCTCCTGCGGAAGGCCCAGTGCTCGCAGAGCAGCGCATTTGTAACCTGGGCCAGCAGCTCTGCAGCACCAGCTCCTGCTCGGGACACTTAGTCCTGGCCCTGTCCCTGTGCCTTGCCCAAGTGGCTTGAAATAGGTGCAAGGATATAAAGTGAATTGGAGATGGTGGCAGACTGAACTCCCTTTCTATGATGCCTTTTCCTGGTCTTAAAATCAAGAATCAAACATGGTTAGAAAGGAAAAAGGGATTTTACCTCTGTATTTATTTTAAGGATCTTTAGGTGCACCACGTCCAGGTTGAATGCACCAAAATGCACACTGCAATGCACACCCACAATAGGTCTGCTATATCATTATAGGTCTTACTCATTAGCATATCTATCAAAGATTCCCCAGTGAGAGGCTCAAGTGAGCCCCCCTCCCCCAGGAACCTTCCCCTGGATGGTTTTATCTTGGTTTACAGAATGTGTTCTGGAGACGACCTTGGGGTCTGTGGTTTCTAAGATGTCTAGTCTCCTAGCTGAACAAAATAAATCTAAGAATGTAGGCTAAAAACCACTAAGAATACAAAAGCTATAAAAAGGTATATAAAAGGGGTATAAAAAGGTGAAAAATCATCATGGCATCATCTATGTCTTAAACACTTTTCTGGGACTGGGAGTAAATGTAGCAAACACATAAGCTACTGTCTTACCCTGTAAGTTTTATATGACAAAAGTGATGTAGTTTGGAGAGGTGTAGTGTTTTTACAGAGATCAGTAGCAGCAAAGCTTCTGAGGAAGGCCTAGGCAAAAGAGTTTGCTTCTTTCTTTACAGCTTAACTGAGATTTATCTTTCAAAATGTATTAAATGTAATGAAGAATGTACAAAGTACATCCTCTTTAAGGGACCTACATTTTTTCTTCATTCTAACCTCTCTTGGATGTAGATCTAGAATTCTTTTTGTTCATAGTAACTCAAACAAAAAGCTTTTTAATGAATTATCTGCCATTTATCACTATTTAAAACTTAAGGATTCATTCATTTGGCATTGTATCTCTCTAACCTTTTTTTTTCTCATCTGTAAAATTGTAGAAAAATTGAATGAGTTGTTCTTTAGAGTGATTTCAGTTTATTTTTCCTGTATTAAAAACTTAGAGGCATAAGTGTTTTCCTGCCTTTTGTTAGAGGAGATACTTTAGATACAAGTTTGTCTGCATGTTGAATTTGTCTTTTGTTGTCTTTGAAACCTGCCCACATTTACTAAAGTTTCAACCTGTTGGAAAATTTCCATTGCATTTTCTTAGTAGGTAGATCATCTAAGAATATTCTGTCTGCAGCAAGAATGTGCTCCATTGATCCCTCTATGATCAGTGCTTTAGAAATTGGACAGGACTTTGTTTGCAGGTGTTTTTTCTGGCAGTAGGTCAGTAATTTAAAAATTTCCCCTGCTAGTATGAAGACAAGATACAGCAGCTGATAGGAGTAAAAAAAGCTAAAGTTATGTAATTTTAATTTAATACTGTAGTGCATTCTGCTAGACTGCAGCACTTTGTCTTCATTAAAATATTATTTCAATATGTAACTACCTGTGTCAGTGTCTTGCCAACTAAATATTTTTATAGTACTGCAGAGTTTGTTTTTTAAAATCACTGGCTTGCAAGTTTTTAGGCAGCTCTTTCTAGAGATGCTGGAAATGACAAGCAGAGCTTCCTCAAATACAGGTTTCACTGTGTTTCCAGTAGGCATAACTAGAAGTTATCCAGGAAATAAAGCAGAAATAGTAGTTCTTTAACTTGTTAACTGACACTTTAGGGACTACTATTGGAATGAAAATAACATCAAAGCTTAAAGGACAGACACAACAGGGCCAGGTTCAGACTCTGCTGCGTAGAATAGATGATAAAATACAGGTAACCTGTAACTTCTGTCTTTAGCTTCTGAAAAGTGAAGAGTCATACTTTGGCAGTGGAGTAAACTAGATTAATTTTTCCATTCTTGACTCTATGTGAGTAATGCAAGTTTCCATTCTATACTCCTTTAAAACAAGTTCCAACACTTTGTGTCGAGGTACTGTGTGTTTCATAGCTAGACAGGCTCCAGCAGCCTGTCAAAGCTCCATAAGCTCTCTGCTTATGGCTCACAGAAAGCAAACTAGATTTTCATTTCTCCTTCCATTCAACAGGAGCCTCTTTCATGTCTGAAAATTGAAAACGCGTGTTTTTCAGTGTGGTGCATGGATGTGTGTGTGCCCTCTGGCACACCTGTTTCTAATTTCCTGACTTGAAAGCATCTCCCATCAAAAGAAGCAGAAAAACAGTTTCTCTCTGACATGCTGCTCAGAGGCCCTCGCTTTGCACAAGGCCTTCCTTTCGTTTGCCATCTTGGTTCCATCGGAGGAACATTATAAGATGCAGAGCACGCAATGTATGGGATGTTCAGCTTATATTGTGCTGGGTTCTTTCTCCTCTTGTTGTGGTTATTTCAGGCATTAGAAATCTTCTTGAGAAGTCACTATGCTGAGGAAAAAACCCAGTGACTTGATCCTTAGTTTCTTGCATGAAACTCAAATGAAAGATTCAAGTCTGTGGCAGGTTAAGGTTTGTATACCTATTTTATTTATACAGTTTTAGTTACTGTTTGGTACAGGAAGATTAACATTTAAAAATTACAGCTCAGATTTCTTACCTTTTTTCAGAATCATATGCAGTGTAAAGTAGTATCTAGTATAATAGCTAAAATTTGAAGATGGTAACAATCTTAAAAGATAAAAATATCACAAAAACCCCCCCTTGTAACTTGGTCGTTGTGGAAGTTGTGCATAGGCTAACTAGCAACAACTACTGCTGAAATAGTAACTTGAGGGGATTACTGATACATCCATAACAACTAAATTATAGTAGGATAACAGAAGAAAAAGAGACTATGAAAAAAAAGGTTGTAGATTCCCAGACTGTTCTTGTGCAAATCTTGCAGTAATCAATGAGGAGTATTTGAATAGGAGGTAAAATCGTATTATTCTCAGAAATTATGCATATGAATACCTACAGAAAAGGGTTCTATTTCACTGTTGGTCTGCCTGGCACTTTGAAAGAAACTGTAATGTGGCATGATCCAAGATACGTGTCTCTGAAAATCAATGTTGACGTTTCTGTATGATCTTCAAGTGATTTTCAGGCAGGAATAGAAGCTTCTGGTTGAAGACAGGTTTTCTGGGATCTTCTAGAGTTTTGTTTGGGTTTGTAGTTTGTTTACAAAATAATGCTGTTGTGGCTATTAAGCCTCATTCTTCTTTCTTTCCCTTGTCATAGGAATCTGTTGCCAAATACCTCTGGAGCCTTCAGGAATCTGTATATTTTTCCCTTTAATCTAGGAGGCTAGAAACTTGCATCAAAATATCTATGTATTTATCTATTTGATTTTCATAAAATCTTAGAATGGTTTTGGTTGGGAGGGACCTTAAAGCCCATCAAGTTCCAACCCCCTGCCATGGGCAGGAACACCTTCCACTAGAACAGGTTACTCAGAGCCCATCCAACTTGGCCTTGAACACTTCCAGGGATGGCACATTCAGAACTTTCCCGGGCAACTGGTTCCAGTATCTCACCACCCTCACAGTAAAGAATTTCTTCCTAATATCTAATTTAAATCTACCCTCCTTCATTGTAAAGACATTCCCCCTTGTCCTGTTACTCCATGCTCTTGTCAGAAGTCCCTCTCTGTCTTCCTTGTAGCCCATTTAAGTACTGGAAGGTGCTAGAAGGTCTCCTCGGAGCCTTTCCTTCTCCAGGTTGAACAAAGCCAATGCTCTTAGCCTGTTTCTGTATTAAAGGTGCTCCAGCCCACAGATCATCCTCACGGCCCTTGTCTGGATCTGCTCTAACAGTTCCACATCTTTCCTGTGCTGGGGACCCCAGATCTGGATGCAGCACTGCAGCTGGGGTCTCACCTGAGCAGGCAGAGCAGCAGAATCCACTCCCTCCCGTGCTGCCCACCCTGCTTTGGATGCAGCCTGGGCTGCAGTTGGTTCTCTGGGTTGCAAGCACATGTTTTCAGGTCATGTTGAGTGTCTTGTCCACCAAAAACCCAGACATCCTCCTCAGGGCCACTCTCAATCCATTCTCCTCCAATCCAATCCATCCTCCTCAGGGCCACTCTCAATCCATTCTCCTCTTCTATTTGTGATTGGGGTTACCCTGGCCCAGGTGCAGCACCTTCTTCTTGGTCTTGTTGGACTCCAAGAGGTCCACACAGACTCACCTCTGCAGCCTGTTCAGGTCCCTCTGGATGGCATCCCTTCCCTCCAGCACGTGACTGCACCGCACAGCGCGGTGTCATCGGCCGAGTGTGCTCTCAGTCCCACTGTCCCAGCTGCTGACAAAGGATTGAACAGCACGGGCCCCTGAGGAACACCACTCATCCCTGGTGTCCACTTGGACGTGGAGCCATTGCCACAGCTCTTCTAGTGTGACTGTCCAGCCAATTCCTTATCCACTGAGCAGTGTGCCCATCAGATCTGTGTGTCTCTTTAATGTACAGACAAGGATGTTGTGCTGGACAGTGTCAAATACTTTGCACAAGTCCAGGCGGATGGCACCAGTTGCTCTTCCCTTACCCTCCAATGCTGTAACCCCACTGAAGAAGGTCACCAAATTTGTCACACATGATTTATCAAAATAGTCTCTATAAAGTATTTGTTTTCTGTTAGAAGCATTTTTCCCTTTGCCAGTAGCAATCCCAGAGGAAGGCAATTAATTGTACTTAGCCCTGCAAACACGGACAACAACAGTTCCAACAGTAGTATTTTTGTCAGCGGAGGAGTTACAAGTAGACAACATGGTGTTTGCAAAATACTACTGTGTTAGGAAAATAATTTGTTTACTATATGAAACAGTTACTTCAGTGTGAAGCACTAATTTAACCCAGTAAATTTTTCCAGCTAGTCATCTCCATTTGAGTCACTCGTGTGAAGTCTTAGAGAAGCATTTGTCTGTCATTGCAAAATATTCATCTCTGAAATATAATGAGCTTCAGGTTACTGAAGAAGTCATCATCATAACTGGGAAAGGGTAATAAAATGATTTAAACTCTGTGTACAGGAAAATTACTAAAATGAATGTATTTGACACTTCAATGTAGAATTGAAAAATTCTTAGTGGGAGTCCCTCTTGGTTTGGTTTTAGTATTATTCAGGGAAAGAAATGCGAAATGTATTAACACATGCAGTTAAATGTAGTATAATGTGAGATAGTTAAGCAAATGAACCAGATTTACATTTTCATCAACTTATGTGCATGATTTGGAAATGTGTTCAAGTAGCTTTCACTGTAATTGCTGTCTTGAGTCATGTTAATACAAGGCTTTTTGGAAGTTGGCTAATGCTGGCAGTTAGACTAAAGTGACTGGAACTATAAATTTGAACCCACGACTTTATATTATATGTTATAAATCAGTTTTGATTGCTGTAGTAATGTATCAATTCATTTTGTGTCTAGTCCTAGTGTTATCTACAGTGCGTCCCCAGTTTAAGGCTATAGAGATGTATAGATCTGCTAAACCTCCAAGAAGTTTGGTTCTGACTTGAGATAATTGAAAGTGTAGTTCTTTTTCTCAGCCTTTATCTGGTCGAAGTATGTGAAACACTGCTTAGGTTTGTTTGGTTTTGTTTTCTGTTTTTGTTTGTTTGGGGGTTTTTTTCTGTTTAGTTTTTTGGTTTTTTTCTTCAAAAATAGATGTTCCTACATCAAAAACTACAGTAACAAATTTTTCTTTTCCAAATGGGGGAATTGTTTTCCTTAGTTATCTGTTCCTGCAGACTACCAGCAAGTGATGTGTTGAAAGATTTTTACATACACTGCCAGCAGCAGTCTGTAAGTTTATTGCCTTATAGGTTGACATAAATATGACAAAAAGAAATGACTTTGTCTGTGGGGATGTAGAGATGTGTGATGTGTTTGTAGAATTGCAAAGCTGCTTTCCTTGTGGTTGATCCTGGATCACATCAGTGGGCTGCAGCTGTTCTTAACCCATATTAAGTTTTCTCTCTCTGAATTTTTTTTGGAGCAGACTTGATGTTATGGGAACTCTTCAATAAAGTCATTCTCTTGGGGGGAAATAACATTATACGTCATGCAAAAAAATGGCTATTGTTTTTTTGATGCCAATTTAGGAAATACTTGAAAATTGTGAAGTAGTAACATCTGGTTTTATTACTTGATGCATTGGAGATGCATAGGCTCACTCTGATTTCTGTGTCTCATTTGTTTGATTCCTATTCTAAATCCCATGCTTCTTACTCATATAGTTATATTTAAATGTATTGCATGTTATATTTAAAGGTACTAACAGGTTTTTTTCAAGAAAAAACCAGCTTTCTCAGCTTTTGCTGGAGCATATGCCTGCTTAGTTTTGTTCTTTACAGCAAAACTTCATATTGATTAAAGCTTCTTAGCTTTAAAAAAGTGATGTCCATGTTGTGATCTATGGGTAAAATGCATCTTGTGGGGTTTTGTTATGTTCTTCATACATCACTTTGTCTGGAATGAATAGTAGGTAACTCACAGTTCTATTGTGGACAGAAGCTTTTGAGTGTGGGTGTAATGAGGCAAATGAATGGACAGACCCTCCTGTAAGCAGCTGCAGAGGATGCTCTGTTGCACGAGCCTCTTGAAGATTATCCCCTAACCAGGACACTTCTCTCAGTAACTTGAGAGCTTGACAGTCTTGATGAAAACACTTTTTCCCTTGTGCTCTCAAGAACGACTTCCCTTGGCTGTGTAACTGTTGTAGTGTTTTGGCTCTTTCATTTCCCCCTAAATTTGTAACTGGTTTTTACTCAATCTGTTTGCTATACAAAGAATTTTTTGTCTTTCTGTTGTGCCACTTGTATGTAGATTCAATGCCAAAGTGTCCCACTTCAAACAACTCAGTTTAGCTGAATTGTATTAATCAGGAGACACTGCCCATTAGCAGGGACACATAACTGAAGACCAAGGTATTTTTTTGATGATTGAACATAGCAGGATTTTGGGACACATGTACACAGTTTTTCAGCAATCTGGTTCCTGGGCTGATTCTCTGACATCTGATGCATCCATAGTGCTCCAGAGGGTGGTTTTTCTAATCTTTTAAATGAGGGGGGTAATTTTTTTTTTCTTCTGTTTTAGCAATCTTTGAAGAACAGTGGGAAATCACTGTGCATTTAAGGGAAAGGGTATAATTGTGTGACAAGTTGCCAGAGAGAGAGATTCTTCGAGTACGTTACCATGTTAATTAGGGTTTAAAAATGGTGAGAAGAACAAGAAACCAGTCTGTGAGTAGCTCCAATATGCAGTGCCAGACCTGCCAACATCTTTGTGCCATGTTGTAACCAAACCAGTCAGTGCTCTAAACTCAGCATATGCACAGTGATGAGAGACTCAGCAGGCTGCACTGGAGCTGCTTTGGGTTGGGTTTAATTACTAAATTTTTCTTTATGCCACATCTAGGCTGGCTTCAGCCAGTGTCTCTGTTCTGGGCTTGTTAGTGCTTCCAGTAAAGTGAGAGTTACCCGTGGAGACTGAGCTGTGTTTGTCTGAAGCCAGCCTAGGTCTGATGTCTTACCAGCTCCAGCTCCCTGCCACTTGGAAGCAACTAGATTGTTTCCAGCCATAAATTTGTTTCTGGAGGCTGTGTAGGTGTATTTATGGAGTTCTGTACCTGAGCTAATAAGTCCAACTGGATTACAGCAGATTTTTTTTTTTATGGTTCCAGTGCTTGCATCATCTTGTCGTGTTTAATGAGAAATATGCTAGAAATATTTATATATAATTGTGAACTGACTGTATCTGATTTCTCTCTGTATATTCTGGTGTCTAATGCAGTCTTAGGCCCTGATAAGTTACAAATCTGATTAAAGTGCAGTTGCTTAAATTTAGATAATTTGAGGTCATTGTTACATTACAACTCTACATTAGTTATGCTTTTCTTTCTGTCCTAACTGGATAACACAGTTCACCTGGCTCTTGGTTAGACCTCTTCTAGCTGCTTTGTCTACTTCCCTGCCATTGAGAAAAAATGTCAACAAATGGGAGGCCTAAGCAGTGTAATGACCTTGGTCTATATGGAGAAGGTATCAGCAGTGGGTTTTCCTGTCCAAAAAACCCCAGTTGATCCAGTAAACATGCATGGTGTCACTTGGCTGCAGCTGTATGTCCCAAAGCACAGTACAGGAAGGGAAAAGGGTGTAGGAGAAAAAATAGCAGGTGTGAAAGTGTTCCTACTGAACAAGTGTAGCAGTAATGACCTGCTTGTCTTCACCAAAAATAGGTTTCAGGGGATAGGTACAGAAAGCACTGAGGCAATAAGTGGTTGTTTGCAGAACCTTTTTAATTTCTTAAGGACAAACCTTTAAAAATTACAGGAATTTGTATTAGGAGTCCAATGACCAGCCACTGTGGCAAAAAAGCATGGGTGAATTCATGTATTCCTTTGTTGAAAAAAGGCCGAATCAGATGGTAGAAGAAGTAGGAGATTCTGTCATGCAAAAGGAGTTACTGTGTCACTGAAGTTGTTCTCAGTTTGAAGAGTTGCATGCAAGGATCATTCCCAAGAGAATGATTAGTAAGAGGATTCTATCTGGAGAGAGATTACAAGTCACAGATAGTGTTGCTGTTTCTTCTTTCTGTTATGTAAATTTTGTTTGGTTTATGCCTTTGTGCACTCAAAATTTCAGGAAAGTTGTGAGAAAACCACTGACTTAGTTTAATTTTTGCATGACTCAGTGTCAACCTTTTTTAAAAAATATATATATATATGGCAGAAACTTGTCATATGCATCACTATTAAGAAACTGTCACTACTTTGCATCACCACAGCCAAATTAATGTGATGATGTAAATTAATGACAGGGTTTGCTTGTAGTGATATTTATATTTTGACTATTCCCAATCTTAATATTTCTATAGGTTGTGGAGAGCACCTTGTCCGGACCATACTGGCCAGAGAATGTTCATGTGCTTTGCAAACAGAGGATGCCCACCAAGCTCTCCTAGAGACTATGCAAAACAAGTTTATTGGTAAGTATATGGTCCTGATTTGGTTAAATGTCACCCAACATTGTTGAAAATGCAAGTAACTCTATTAAATAAAGATACTCATGATTTCTGTTGAAGCCTTGTGTTGCAGTTGGCTTCAGATTTAGTATTGTGTTACATCTGAAAAATGTTAAACTACGGAAGAATATATTAGGAAATTTAAAGGAAAACCCTTGGAAATACCTCAATTGTTATGTGAGTCATAGAATACCCAGAGAGGTTTGAAGAAAGAATTTCCTGTCTGAATCACGGGCTGTGGTGTACAATTGCATATTTTAGAATTGATGGGTTAGGAGCATTAGTAAAAATTATTCATCATGTTAACCCTTTTAAAAATAGTAGACTTCAAAACCATTTCATGTTCTAATTAAATGCTTTGGACAGACAGATTCTGGTTTGCTATTTACATCATAAAATTAATTTCTTGAAAAAGTGAAATAGACTTTATTCAAAAAAAATTTTTTCTTTGATTTAAGAGAATTGTGCAATATGTCTTCAATTTCTTGTAAATATAGATCTTGTTTTCTTTCCTCAAGTCATAAGCAAAATATGGATGTGGAATTTTAAAATAACCATAAAATCTTGCCCTTTCCAGTGTAGCTTCTGGCATATATGTTGACTTGCAGTGGCTTCATAACCCTTAAAATTTTTCAAGCTTTAGAATCCACAGACAATTTTCATCTTCAAAATTTCTTACAGACAACATAATACTTGTATATTGTATTGCAAAGCTCATTTTATGATACTTTAATTAGAACTGAAAGAGGGACCTATACACACCTTTTGAGGTCCTAGGGACTGATGCCCTTGGTTTTGGCAAGCAGTGCATTGCAACTTCTTGATTTCTTTTTATAGTGTTGAATCCATGTTAGATTCTGCTTCTGACATTTGACTGTTTATGGGGAAGTCACCTTCGCA
Source organism: Corvus brachyrhynchos (assembly GCF_000691975.1). Lineage (NCBI taxonomy): Eukaryota > Metazoa > Chordata > Aves > Passeriformes > Corvidae > Corvus > Corvus brachyrhynchos. The sequence goes on from NW_008240228.1 coordinate 1,435,944, forward strand.
TTGGAAGACTGCACTTGATAACCTGCTGTCATACTGCAGTCATTTCTAGGTGTTGTAAGAGTGCACAACACTCTGTGTGTTCCCCAAAAAGATTCTAATCCAAGCCGCAAAAATGTAGCTTTCTATATTTAATCACTCATTCCAGTGCATTGTGGCCCAAAATTAGGAATTTGTGTACCCAAAAGAAGCCCTTAGGAAGGCTGCTTGTGATAGCTGTGCTAATTTGTAGCCCTGCTTTGCAGGTGTTGTAGGGATGTGGCCTAACTTCAGGGAAGTCGGATCTTTAGTCCACACTCTCAAAATGTATTGTGCTGTTTGTGGTAAGAGTACTAAAAGCAGGCACAAATTGTATGTAGCCTTCTGCAATTTCACATTAGTGCAGGCACACACACAAGATGGAAAGCTACCGATGAAGTATTTCATAGAGACTGGCTGATAAAACCCCCGAAACAAATATTTTTTAGTTAAATGTGCCTTCTTTAAGTTGCTTTGAGTTTTCTGGGTTTTCTTTGTTCTGTTCGGTAATGGTTAGCAAAAAATGCAAGTCTTCTTTTGCTGTTTAATGCAAACATATTTTGCCCCCACTTTGCATAACAGAAGTTTTCATTTAAAATGTTAACTGGCTCCTATGTGATACATACGTTGTGTTGTTTACTGAAAATGTGAAAATGTTTCTGTTGGAGATAAGAGCATATTAAATGTTGCTGAAGTTTTTGTTACACCTGAACTATCAATTGCAGAGAAAGAGGAGCTGCACAGGTGGAGGTACCAGGCTAACAGTGTGATGTGTTATTGCCTTGAGAAAACACACAAAACCCAGCTAAACAGCAGGGAGTGAAAAGAGTGTGAGACAGGATAAAATTAATGCTTTTCATGAAAAGAAAATTGAAAAAAACATTTATATAACATTTATATAAAAGCTTTGTAATTCCTTTTTAGAGTTTCATGTTTTAATTTGGAACAGGTCTGGCTTGTATTTTCAGAAACTTACCACTGCCAGCT
>NW_008240228.1:1437224-1476483 GCF_000691975.1 Corvus brachyrhynchos
TGTACTATCTGCTCAGTCATCTATCTGGGCAGTGCTGATGTGGGAAAAAAAGACACAGCCATCTTTGTTTTTTGTGTAGGTGAAGTGCTTGGATTAGAAGACATAAAATCTAGTTTGTGCTCAGCTGTCCTGTGAATGAAGACTGATCAAGGAAAACATCACAATACAGATACATCTTGCTGGTTACACGTGATGTAGTATTGAGTTTGTAGCTGGTAGAGAAATTTTGGAAATCTTTGCAATTCTGCAGATGGAATGCAAAGTTATATGTGGCAAATGCAGTGCAACAGTTAAAAATGTGCGTTACACTTAAAACAGCAGGGTTATACTAAATAGGGTTTTTTTGCTGTGACTTTTCATAGGTGATGTGCTAGTTGATAGCACAGGGTGTGGTACGGTGCAGGCTTTCTTACTGTGAAACAACAGGATAAAATGGGCTAGTAGACTCCTTGCTGATGGCATGGATGCTTCCCTTGCCTTCCTTAGAGCCCTGTTTTGTGGTCTTGTCAAACTGTCAACAGAATTATACTGGACCAAGGCTGAAAAAACCCCAGCCTTTAACAAAGCTGAGCTAGAACGTTTTATCAGAAGTCAAAATGTGTGTTACTTGTATCAGGGGAATGAACAGCTGATTTTGGGAGTTGCCATCAGATTGGTGCTTCCTGTTTACAGGACTCTCCGAGTCTCTGCAGAGCTCTGGGAATCCTTCCAGCTAGGGAATGCCTGGCTTAGACAGTGAGTGCTGTTTAAACAGCAGGTGATGAGCAAACTCATGTCAGATGTGCTTCTCTCATCCTTTCTCAGAGCCAGCTTACTGTGGAGAATGCACAACTGATGGTTGAATCAGAGGTGAGAGAAATTAAATTTAGACTTTTGTAAATGGAATGGGATCCATATCTTTAGTCAAAGAGCATGAAAGGCTTGGTTCACCATTGAAGAATGGTGTTCTGTAAACACAAATACCTTCCAAACAGAAGAACAGAGGATTTTGTTACTCATCATTCCTTTCAAATGCAGCCAAATTGGTGGAATGTCGACTTAGAGTAAATATTTGTGTCATCTCACTGGCGGGAAATCTGGGCATTTAACAATGGCAATGTTAGCAATGGTACTTTAAAACTTCTTATGAAGTATTAGAAAATAATGAGCTGAAAGACATAGTTGGAATCTGATATTTGTTCTTTCCTTAGTGGAAATATGTTTCTCTATTCTTGTATTTTTAAACTGTGCTTCAGTTGAGCGAAGTCTGCAGAAAGGTAATACCAGGAGGATAATGCTGACACTTTCTCTTCTAGAAATTTCGTGTCAAAATCCTTTCTTCTGAGCAGGAGTTTGGACAGCTAGGAATCATAGAATATGAATTTCCTGATAATTAGTTATGCTTGTTGGGGAGGAAAAAGCCTCATACTTTAACAGTAACAAGACTGTGATTGGCATTGCACAGTGTTATAGTTACTTTATAGTACATTATAGTTTCCTTCTGTGCTGCATCACTTTGAGCTTTGGTGTATCCTTTGTGATTTTCTAGCAGAGGAAACAAACTATGGAAGCATTATTATGCTTCTCCATGACACAGAGGAAAAGATTTCAGAAGAGAGTGAAGTGATCCTGAAGTTTCATAAACACAACATGGTGATGTTCCACAAGGATTTGTCTAGGTCCTCCCTATGCTTCTCCATGTCAAAAGCATTGGGATTTTATTGGTCTGTGGTAATACCTCAGTTATTTAATTTCTTAGAATCTTCCCTGTAATGTTTTAAAGTGCATGTGTTTTCCCTTGCAGCTTCTTTAAAAATTCAATATAGATGTTGTAACTTAATGTATCATGAAATACAAAGACCTCTGATTTGAGACAGCTTGTGCTTAAACGTTCAGCAAATAATGGTGCATGAAATTAAAAGCAGGCTTCATTTAGTGCTTATTATATTCCTCTAATGTTTATTTCAATTGTTACCTTGGAGTTTAGTGGGATACATAGCAGAAGCAGTGGCAAACAGCTTCACTTTCACACGTTCTGTACACAAGCTGACAGTCCAGTGGCTGAGGTGATCTATAGACTGTTGACCTGAAAAAGTCAGAATTTCACTCACACGATGCACAAGAAGGTTCAGAACTGTTTTGCTGCCCTCTGTTAAAACTGGGGGATGCTGAAGCACTTAATTGGTTACACCACACCACGGTCAGTGTTTAGACCAGAGTTTTAAGCCTTTGAAAGCTGATGTAAACAATGAAGCTGGTAATGGTTTCTCTGCTGAGGAAGAGTATGAGTGTAAAACATCTGATGAACAGCTGGTTCATTCTTCAGCTGGGTAAGTGCAAATAAAACACTTCTCTTACAGCTTAGTGTTGAATCTGTGCTAGAATGGTTCTGTGCAGTAACTACAAATGGGGAAAAAAGGCACAGGATCAGAAGTGAACAACTCATATCAATCCCGTGATCTGGAGGAAGCAATCCTCATCATGGGAGAGCTTTAATTCAAAAGAGATGTTGAAGAAAAAGTGTTCTTCCCTTGTAGCTGTAGCTTCTCCAGAGCAAGGCTGAATGTTGAGGCCGTTATTTGCCTTAACACTTGTGAAATCTCTTAAGTTCTGTCCCTGATCAGTGGCTGAACCTGGGTCGTGGTGTTCAGTTCTGGCTGCTCTTGCAGAACTGAATGGGATCAGTGAATGTGGAGTTGCCGTGAAGACCTGTTTGCTTGCTTTTGAGAGACCATTGCTACAGATTAATAACATACACAAATAAAATACACAAATAAAAATGTGATAATGCTTTCTGTATGTCACATAGCAATAACAGAATAGTTGAGCTTTGAAAGAGAGAAACGTGTTTTGTAAAATGCAGTTTTGTGACTGGGGAAGGTGAGGATTAGACCAAAACTAATGAAATATGGGGTTTGTTTCATTTTTTTCCTACCTCTTCTCTCTGGTGTGGCCAGCCAGTGCTAACATTATTAGTTAATGCTGCAGTTGAAGTTCTGCTTTGGATTTTTCATGCCGCATTCCTCAGTGGTATGCCAGTGTAACTGGGAAAGGAAGACAGAGCTTCATGAGACTTAAAATGATATTTAAAGCCCAAGGTTTTGTAATTTTGTCATTAGCAAGCTATTAGATCAAAGATTTATCTAGCAATTCTATTTTATTGCAGTGGAAAACAGTATTTTTGGCTAGTAGGCATATTTTGGTTTTATTTTAACTAAATTTTGAATTTGTATGGGAAAATCTATCTTTCTGAAGAGTACAGAGAGCAAAAATGGTGTAGGAGGTGGGAGCCAAATAACTTTTTCCTTCTAGTGAGAAACGTTCTGCCTTTAATATGCATGGCAGTATTTCAGTTCCACCTTTTCTCTTTCTCTTGAAATACTAGTTAAATGTAATGTATATATAAAAAAGTCATTACTTACATTGTTATTTTTTACAGAAGTCTGCACTGTTATTTCTTTTTCTCAATGGGTTGGCTGTAACAAAATGAGTTTTAGAACTAAATGAGTGAAATATGCTCCTAACCTTTGAATTCACAGTGTTTTGAGAACACTCAGATTAATTCCTGTGTATGGTACAGGGATTCTCTTTAGAAATAAAATATAATACTGGTTTTGTACCATTATTTTTACAGATTTAATGATGGACAGATAGCATTTGACTGTCTGGAATTTTGTGTACTGTAGACCTACTCATTTGCACTGTATTGCTGTGTTAAAATGCACTCTTTAACGTAATTGTAATCATCATCAGTAACTCTGCATATCTAGAAAGATCTTTGTTTAAAAAACGTATTATGTTTGAATCACTCTTGTAACATTTTTTGAAAAATTCCTTTAATTGGAAAATAAGTAACTTTTAAACAACAAGCTGATCAGCATGTATTTAATTTGGCTTAGAGTCTAATTTTTAAGAGCAGAGAAACAGCCTGAATTTACTGTAACATGGAATACTTTAATATTATTGTAGGCAACTGGTTTTTACTGACACTTTTTAGAGTTTGATTCCCCATACCTTAGGCAGTGAATTGGAGACACACACTCTATTGTTGCTGATTTTGCACTGAAATGATTTAGCTGAACTTGCTGCTGAAGGCATTCAGGATGGGTGAGGGTGTAGTCACACAATTTGCTTCTGATGTCTCTGGGAATGGCAGCCTTCAGCAGAAATGGGGAAGCAGGGTGGCCCTTGGAAGTGGTGTGGGTGGGAAGATCCTGTACCGTTGTGGGGTTGTGCCAGTGACTGTGTTTGTGTCTTCATCTGCTGCTTGTGTTTGGAGATGAAAACAAGGGGTATGTTCTTTTTTCAGACTTCTCCCACCATTCCAAGAGTAATGCTCATTCTGCAGGTGATGATGAAATGGTGTAGAAGATCAAAAGGGCAAGCAAGGCTCTGTTTTTGACTGTAGGAGAGATAATGTCTCCTATCATCTTTGCTTTGTTTGCATAACACAAACTTCTAAGATATTTGGTTCAATACTCCATTCAAATTACCTGCTACAAGTCACTTTAAGTAATTTTATTAATCTCTCTCTCACACCAGTAGTACTGTTACAAAGTTGGTGCAGTGTAACCTGGTTTCACGTGACATAACCAACATCTTCTTACTCCAAGGGCCCAACCTGCATCATTCTTAAAGAAGTCAGTCTTGCCCATCTATTGTGTTTTATGAGTGCTGAAGTTAAGACTTTTATCATGCTTTTATCAGGTGTAGTGCTATTAAGTTAATCCTCTTCTGGAGTTTTCTAGTTGCAGTAGGGTGGCAGTGTACTCAAGCAAAGGCTGAATTAATAGTCAGTTTTCCAGCTTTTGAGTGGTCTTCAAAGCCTTTTGAGTTTTGTGGACTTGCAGTAAAGCTTCCATGGTGCATATTTGTTGAAGGAAGTAATTTGTTTAGAAAAAATACTGTGCATATTTAGGGCAATGTAATGGACACCATGTTTAATGTCAATAAATAAATGCTGTTTATGCTGACAGAACTGGGGCTCTCAGTTGTTCATGTAGAGGTGGAGCATCTTTTTTGGTGAAGCTGTAAGCTGAAGATTTCGTCTTATGTGCTTGAAGCTCAAGTTTTAAATTACTTATTTAAACCCTCTTTCAAAATATGTGTCACAAAACACTTGCTTTGAGCAGTTGCTTTTCTCATTCTGTGTTTCACTGAAGATGAGTATTTCATTCTTGCAAAGAAATCCCTGCAAAAATGAAGAATTTTGATAAAAATACAGTGTTAGCCACCACATTACGTGTTTTGCTGCAGACTTTCCACATGGAAAGAAATACACTGCTAAGCTGAGGGCGCGCTAAGCCAGAAAACAAGAAGCCCAAAGGTCTGGCTGCACCCTCTAAACCCGCAGCTCGCCACACGAAAAGGAGGGGAGGGTGAGCTCCTCGCCCGAAGGAGCTTATCCTGAGCTGAGCTGCGGGGGCACGCAGGCAGAAGCAAAGAAGGAAGGAGTGACTCTTCATATGGGTTCCATGAGCAGGTTTATTGCGGTGAAAATTCCAGGGACGAAGAGCAAATTTTGGAGAGGGTCCAGGGATCTCACAGTCGGGGCAGGAAAGGCGGGAATAAGGGATTCAGCCAATAGGGTAGGGCCAAGGAAGCGGGATTGACAACGAGGTAACCAATGGGGATAGCTCAGAGGAGGGGTTACAGGGGGTAGCCAATGCGGTACCGAGTAACAGAGAAACTTCTAGAACTGATACATATTTAACTAAGGGAAATGAATATTTACAAACTTATACATAAAACAGGGCGGGGAGAACAAGAACCAACCAGGCTAGAATAGGCAAATCACCGAATCAAGGGGTGATGGGATCTCACCCTCACCGCGAGGCAGTCTCTACGCGTTGGTGCCCCCCGAGCTCTGTATTCCGGGGTTCCCTCTGGGGTCAGGGTGGCTGCGGCCACTTGCACCGCCACACTAAGCCTTGTAAGATTTTAAAAGACCCTATACAAGTTACTCGGATCACTGAAAATTTGATCAGTCATGATGGTGTAGTTGACAAAAATACTGGGAAAATGAAGAAATACATATTTAGCTTATTTACAGACTTCTCTTTCATTTATTTTTTGCAGAGTGTGGGAGAAACAAAACTCCTGAAAAAAGTGATTAAACTAATGGCAGCATTTCTAGAGCAAGGCTTCAGTAGCACCAACTCTATAATCAGTAGTTCGTGTCTGGTATTATGTGCATTCCTACAATCCTAGTGTTTTACTGTGTGCTTGAATATACTGTCTGCTGTGAATACTGTTTGCTGGCTGTGTTCTGCCGAAGTAAAACTTTTTAACCGTTCTAATTAAAGAGTAAATTAATATTTTTCACTAGAACCTTGGAAGAATCTTTTCACAGCCCTTGAAAGGGAAGGAGAGACTGCTTATTAAAAAAAAAACCTGAACTTTTTCTGACTTTTCGCCACAGAATGGCTTAGAGCCTAAATCATTTGTGCAGTTTAGTGTAAGATTAGGTCTGCAGACCAAGTTCAGGTAAAGACATTGTCTTTGAAGTGCCTGATTTTGACTTGGGGGGTAAAACTCTTCACAACTTTCCAAGGCTTGTGTTTCTATTTTAACCAAACATATTTTCCTGCTTTGTTATCGATTGCCTTATCATGGGCTGGATTCTTGTTTCACAGGGATTTGGTCGCAGTCAGTGAGTAATACAGGAGGTGTAACTGTAAGTGGTAATAGTTCTTTTACAAAGTGGCACTTTAAAGATAGTATCTGTTTGCGTTAGATCAAATAAGATATTACTGTTTATTAAGCATACTGCTTTTATTATCTTCCTGCAACGTGGGCTTCTATTGCAGTGGCCACCTTGTATTACTTTCGAAGGTGGTTGCTCTAATGTTTAGAGAAAACACAGTAAAGCTTTTAGTTTTCCTTATGGTAAAGCTTGAAGTTGGATTTTATTGGGCTGTTTTGTTGTTATTTGCATTAAAGGAGTAACTTTAATCATACAAATAGCTGTGGGCAAGTTAAAGGAGTCCGATGAATAGATCTGCTCTAAACTTCTTGTGGCTGGCAAATTAGTGTCTGTACACTAATTTATTTAAAAGAAAGAATTGAAGAGAATGACATGAAATGGCTGTTGCAATTGTGTGTTCAATTTTAAATGACAGTATAATGCAGATTTGTAACTAGGATGTCTGTGGGCCTAAGTGCAAGAACTTGATTAATTTTGTGGTTCACGACATTTTTAATTGTATGTAAATTATACCATTGTTTCCACATTTAAAGCTATAGGAATCTTAATTGAAATTGCAAACCAGAGAAAGAATACTTAGGCTTGGTTCAGCTAACTTTAAAGCTTTTCCAGCTTCTGATAGAAGACTTTTATATCCTATGTCTTAAATTAACATCAGAAAAGCTACTGTAAAAAGTAGGATGTGCTTAGGCTTTTCTGCTAGTATTCACCAAACTTTTCAAGCAAGGCAGACTATAGCAGTTTGATGGTATCTCTGTACAAAGGGCTTTAAATTGGAAAAAATTAATAAACTGTAAAAATGACCCAAATTTGCTTGATTTTTCTTAGATATGTCTTTATATTAATTATAGAACAGAAAGAACCAAATACTGAGTCGCAATTTTTTTTTCAGCTTGACACTCTGTTTTTCATTATTATGTTTTCCTCGATCCATGAACAAGTAGGTTTGCACTCACAAATGTAATTTTTAATATGTTTGTTTTTTTCCATGTAGCTCTTCATTTTTTTGATTACTGGTGGGTTAGTAGATTAACATTGTAGAAGATTATTCTTTTGAAACACTTAGGAAAAATAGAACTGAGGCTTTTGTAAAAGCACTTTTTGACCTGTCACTCTTTTCTACCCTTAGTGATGAGATTAAAGGGGGAAGGCAGAAAGTCAAATTAAAAAAAATGCCCAAGAAGCTCTTCCTATTGCAAATAATTCTCCCCAACGATTTTGCCCAGGTTCACCTTTCCTAGCCAATGAAGATGGTGTACTTGGAGGTGTGATAGTTCTCCGCTCTTGCAGGTGTTCAGCAGAGCCTGAATCCTCACAGGAAAAGCCAACTTTACTAGGTAAGAAATTGTTATTCATTTTTACTTCAGCTGGGTGCCAACTCAAAGTGGCAGGTGAAATAAAATCTCTGTGCATGTTTGAAAGGCACAGAGAGAACAAAAAGAATTGAAATTGAAATAATAAAAATCTAGAAAGCGAAATAGGGAACAAACAAGGCTAATACTAATAAAACTCTGGAAAAGAGCATTCTGTCTGACTCATTATTTCTGAGCAGAATTGTCATTCAGAGGGTTGTGTGGGATCCTTCTCAGTCTAAGGCATAGATATAATAGTTGCTTGAGGCGAGGCAGGATGTGTTCCTCATAGGAAAAATTGCATTTTTAGCTGGGGGTAATGCATGTAGCTGTTTACTGCTTCTCAGTAGCTTATATGTGAAAAATGCTTTCTAAAAAGTTCTTTATTCCTCCGTTTTGCAGAAGAAAGTGTGTGAATTTGGAGGATACACTTAAAATTTGTAAGGGAAGTTGTTTATGGTTGTTTATTCTTGGTAATGGCCAGGAAAATGGGCTTAGATAAGCCGCAGTTACTATTTGCATTTGCACCAAACAGGACTTTCTGCTGCTTATACTGAAATCAGCAGGAGCCTGGACTTTGCCTCCACCAGTAGCTGGCTGGTTCCAAAAGGGCTTTACATCCCTTCAGCCCTGTTTCTGTCCTGGAAACACAATCCCTATCTTGCTGCTTTATGGCAGAAAAATGTGTTATGGAAAACTGTCAAGTGGTTTGTGTGGGAGAAACAGATGGAAACGGAAGGCTCTAGGCTATGAGCAGAACAGGGTGGAAATACAACCCTGAGACAGTAAAGCCTCTTTAAAGGAAGGAATTTGGGATTAGGGGCATATGAATTACTTCAGGATGATACTTGTGCCATCTCCTTTCCTGTGGTGCTCCTCAGATGTGGAGCTATGTGCTTATTTATTGGGTCACATTGACCTGTCTAATATAGGCTGGGGTTATGTTACCAGAATTAAAGTGTGACATTATCTAGTGCAACAGCATCCTACAACATAAATTCTATCATTAAAAAAAGAGTTAAGAAAATGCAAAATACAAGTCTGATTAAATAAGAACAAGATAAACCTAACCTTCAATTCCTGAGGTTTGGGAGTGAGAGGATTTTTTTCTATTCATTTAATGTTTGTCATTCATGTAAGAGAACATATTCTGTTAATGAAGGTTTGGCATTTTTTCCTCAAAAGTTAATTTCTAAAATCCCCTTATACATCATAAGTAAAGAATATTTGTCTGTTGATTTTTGGTTTTCTTTCCACTGAAATAACATTGAGATTAACTGTAGCGCAGTACTTTTTCTGTACCATGGAAATTTCCTGCCTTATAATGTATGCTGAGATAATATATAATTTAACATATGTAGTATTTGTGTTGTTTGGACTGAAAATAAGTTGGTAAATAGTGAAAAACTTCATGTATAGAATAAGAAACTCTCATGTCTTTGTTACAGGGATCATCTTTATTTATTTCTTTTTAATATTGAAACAAATGGCAAGGAAGTGGCTTGCTAAATGGTTGAAAATATATGTATCTGAAGATGTAATCATTACATCTTCACATGTAATTTTGAATTTTCATTGTAGTTCCACTACTTGTAATGGCTAACAGTAACCAAGGATCGTGCTAGTACAGGCTACTTTTGGTAGTTATCAAAGGCAGAGATATTATATTTTGAGGGTATTTGACCTGAACTGTTTCCCAACTTCTCAAAATTAAAAGGTGGGATTAAATTTGTCTCAAAAAAAAATGCTTTCACTGACAGTGGAGCCTTTGGGGTGCCAAGGGGAGGCTGGCCCCATCAAACACACATTGATTGTGCTGGATATGTTTCACTCTCTGAAAGCTTTTGACTCACCTTTGGTGGTATCAGTCATGAATCTGTTATGCGGCAGCAGAGCACACACCTCAGTGAAGTTCATTTTTCTTTTGTGATGATATCTGCATATCTGTCAGAATCTTCAAGTCTTGCTGGGATCATCTAACCTTTGATCTCCTGCTCTGGTTTAATTGCTATGCAAGGAGAAGTGGTTCAAAGGATCAGTGTGCTCAGCGTGCTGTGACCTTCATCAGCCACGTTAAAGGAACGTGAGGAATAGGAATGAGTAAAAGTTTTAAACCCATCTAGTGATGCTTTTTTGCAGTATGTGAAAGTCACTCTCAAAAGAAATAATGTGGAAATATCTTTTCATGGCATCTCATGTAATTCATGTAAGACACCTTCCATAATCCAGAGGAAGAATTTGTGCTTCAGTGCATTTTTTTAAACCTTTTACAGAATTCTGTGAAATGCCTTGAATTCTGATCAGCTGTTCTTTTTCTTTCCCTCCTCCCAAATTATGGACTTTATGAACACAAAGAAAAATGGCCATGACAGAGAGCAGGAAGAAAACAGTGTGGCAGTTTATAAAGCTCCACTGACAGAGAGCTGAACATCTGAATAATGTGCTCTTTGTCTGAATTTTGGGTTGCAGCTGAGTAGGAATGTGTTTGTGTGCATAAAGATACCTGCATATGTATCAGGCAATTAAAGATCACTGGAACAGGCTGTTAAACAACTCATAAATCAGGACACTTTTAAGACTTCAGGGACAGCACCATACTGGATTAACAGGCATTAACAATACATGTGAGCAGCTATTAGTTTTCTTAATCATTATCACTGCAAGCACGACAGTTGGTCTTTAACACTGACATCTTAAATTAGTGGTGAGTGCAGGACCAGAGAGCTGATGCTGTATACCTGGTGCTGGAAGTCCAGGTAATCAGACCTGAGACTGCTTTGATAGGGATTTCTTCTCCATCTGTCTTTCCTCTCTTACCTTTGGTGCTCCTTACACTCTCCACAAAGACAGGGGGTGTTTGCATCTGCTGTTGTAATTCAGCATACTTTTGAATCCAGGACTTGCTCAAATTTTCCCAGAAATCTATCTTTCTTATTGTGCATGTTACTCTGATTCCATCAGACACCTCTCCTGCTTTTTCTGCAGGATAATTTTGCTTTTACCAGATGTCTTTCCTGCCTGCTCTATATCTTCAATTCCCATATTGCAGATTTGACTATATGTGCATGTTTTCCTGTATCCTGCTTGGGCAGCTAAGCTGCAAATCCCCCTTTACCTAATGATAATTATATACTATTTATATATGTATGCTCAGTTCTGTGGAAAAAAAATGCTTGTTGTAGGGTGCTTTTGTCTGGGCTCAAGGCAGACAAGCACACTTTCTATCAGCTTTTACTTCATGGGTGGAACAGGCCACTGCTTTAGAGATTGGTCCAGTCTTTTAACTGCAGTTGCAGCTGATGTATTTCTCATCTTGGAGGCTCCATATCATTGAAGTAACACTCTCATTCTGAGTATTAGTTCTGCAGTGTGTGACTGAGAATAGTCAGGAAAATCTTGTTTGTTTGATAGCTGTTTCTTTTGAGACTTAATTACTCTGGTAAGTAGTTTTTGTTTGTTGTTTTTTAACCTTGCTATGTTTGTTCCTCAAGATACTAGTCTTGTTAAATTACATCTTGTATTTTAAACCTAGGCCTCTTTGTAACTTCTTGCGTTTTCTTTTATAGTGGAATTTCTGTGGAGCCATACAACAGAGAGCATGTGTGTTGGATATATGTCTGCACAGGATGGCAAAGCTAAGGTAAGCCATGAGAAATAGGCTGTAATACAGTAAAATGAGTGCAGAAGCTAAGGAGAATTTGTATTAATGATAATGAAATGTGTAAGAAATTTCTATCTTTAAGAGAATAGAAGAAGTAATGGGTGCCCAAGCAGTTAAATGTGTCAATTGATTAGGCATTTCTAATTTATTTTTTTAATTGCAGCAGTTAACAACCCTATCCTAACATATGATTCATGTCAGGATAAGGTGCCACGAACATGTCCATTCCTTCCGCTGACAGTAATTGTATTTGAATAACTTTATCCATCTTGATTCAGCTATGCTGGTACCATGTTTTTCTGTGGGCATGTCTTCCTTCAGCTAAAGCAATTGCACCATCAAGGAAGATACAAAACAAACTTCAAACAAGTTCCTAGAATAGCCTCTCTGATAAATAATTCCAATATTGCCATCCATATTTTCAGTTTTTTGGGGCCTTATAATTTATTTTTAATGAGAGAAGTATTATGTTAAAATTGAATTTAGCAGTGAAAACTGGAAAATTCTGTCACATCATGATCAAGGAGTAGGGATTAACCAAGTGGATGAGCCATCCATTCTTAGGAAAAGAGCATGGAAGGGAGAAAAAGGAGGGTACTGTTACATAGCAACTAGAGCATTTAGGAGAGATGTTTGGAGAACAGGGATGAACATGGGAGAAGCTGCAAGCAGAGCCAGTCATAATTTCTGTAGGCATTAATGCAAAGGGGGATGTGACCAAGGTGGTAATAAAAGAATATACCAAGGTATAAAAGAAGAAAGTCATCATCAGATATTTTACATAGCAAAACTGGTGTAACACTCTGTTTCAAGCACTGGAAATGGATGAGTTCATCCTCAAGGCATAAAATGTGCAGGAAAAAAAGACAAGAACGCCCCAGAAAGACAAGAAAGATAACAAGCAGTTGATGAAGGAAGTGCTGGTAGAGATACAAGTGAAGGATTTGCTTGCTTTTGCATAACTTAGGTACAATTCTTTCCAGATAACTATCCATGGAAGAGAGTGTGGTTTTGCTTCTTTTCTTAATATTTATTTCAGATTTTGTTGAGAAAAGTCCAAACTGAAGTTAAAAGCTCAGATTGAAATGAGCGAAACTAAAGCAAGTTCAGCTACAGATGTTCTAGTACTTGCTAGTTAGCTTTTAAATTGTTGTCTTGTGTCTGCAGTGAAAGAATAACTGAGAATAAAGGATGTTAAATGTTTCCAGTGTGCACACCTGCCTCTGACTTACACTGCAAAGCTCAAGTTTTGTTTCTTCCTGGTAGTGTCTAATTAATAAATAAATGCTAAATATGAAATCTGTCTGGTAATGTGTATTAACATGACAGTGCCATGCCCAGAGTTGCTTTCCTACTCACAGTTGCAACATTTGACATCTGGTGTGCATTGTTTTCATACTGCTGGTAAATTCTCCAGCTGGTAATCCTGATTGTGCTGACAGACACAGCTGCTCTTCTTGGTTCACTTTTAAATTATGTTTTTGACCTTCACTGAAGAGTTAATCCCCCTCCCTTTCTTCCTTCTTTGAGTCTGTGGCCACAAATGCTTTCCAGAGAAAAACCACAAACGCTTTTGCTGCTGACTTCTATTGATCAAAAAAAGTCTTCTGCCATAAAAGCTGGAATTTTGTTCTGCTACAACTAGGACTAAGTTATAGATGGAAAACTGGGCTTGAAATAGAGCACAATGTATTGCAAGTGAAAAAAAAAAAAACTCTGTTCTTTAACAGAGTGACTGTTTTGCTACAGTTAATTTTGAGTGCTTGCCATGAAAGAATAATGGGATAAGAGTTCATAAAAGTATAAAATATCACTTGTTTATGGGTACCATAGCAAAATTATTAGGCAGCAGCTTGTAAGGAAACATTTGCTTTCCTGTTTTTCTAGGGTGGTAAAGACCTTCAGGTTTTATTTCTTTCATCGGTCTAGGACTTGAGTTTTGTTTTTTTGTTTTTTGAGGGGTTGTCACAGTGGCTGATTTTGGACTGGTTCAATTTAATCAACAATTTAATGAAGATGAAAAAAATAAAAAGCAAGACTTAAGCTAGAAGGTTTTTAAGTGTCTACTGTTATGAACTAGACTAATATTAGAATCATATAAAGGGGTACATAGTAAGGAAAAGAGGAACCTGCTTTACAGTCTTAGTGTGGTTCTTAGGGCATGGGGGGTTAATGCAGTTCATAACAGGACCTAGCAAATGGTGGTTCTGAACCCCAGATGGAAACTGTGGAGGTACAGGATGCCTTTCTTACAAGGCAAGCACACAAGGCAGATGCAGCTCACCTGCAGACACTGGTGTGCTCAAGACATGGAGACAACCAGTTAACTTCTTAAAAGAACAGTGGGACAGGAAAGTGGAATCATTGGCTTGAAGTGGTACGTACACCCTGACCTGCGGGTGCTTCTGGCTTTTAGCAGTGTTAGCTCTCCAAGTACTGACCCCTTGCACCAGGGGTTTGTTTGCTCCCAGTTTAGGGAAGACTGGGTTCTGCAGCTGGCCGCTCACCTCCAGATCAAACTGCCTGAATGTTAGCTCACCAGCACCAGATGGCTGAGCCTGAAAGAGCTGTGCAGTAATAGTGGTTTGATTTGAAGCATACATTCTGGAAAGGTGTCCAGTCTTTTTTTTTTTTTTTTTTTTTTTTTTTTAAACCAGCTGCCTGGAATAGACACCATTTCCTGTTGGATTAAAGTTTTTGGTTGAATGTTGCTTTAAAAATCCTGCATAGCCTTGCCAGATGAACTAAGTTCACACCTTATTACTGACACAGTCACCTCTGGTTGTGTGTCCTATCAGCTCTTTCTTGATGCTGGAGCTATTTCAGCTCCTCCACCACTCATAGCTCTGGCAATGTCATCTCCAGCACCTGCATGGTGGATGGCCCAGTAGCTTCCCTTAGATTTTTATGCCACAAACAGCTAATCAAGGCATATCTTAGCTGGTTCAACTGTGCTTTTCTTTTTTTCTTGTCATCCTTCTCGACACAAGCAGCTTCATAATCAATTGGTGCCAGCATTTGTCACAAATTGGATGTGGAAGGACACAAGCTTTCATCTGAGCATTTTGGCTCTTTCCTTTACTTCTTGAACTAACCTGCACCGCCTGGTGCTGCACCTAACCCAGGATGCTGCTTGGGAACCTCAGTTATGAGCTCAAGGGGCAGATAGACTCTGGTTTAGGAGCTTCTGGACCCAAACTTCCTTCCTGAAGCAATACTGTGACAGATTGTTTCAGCATCAGACCTGTTCTTTGGGAAGATGGACGGGCTTCCCAAGATCTCTTGAAGGAAGGTCTTGTATTGCCACCTCTGTGATGGTAGAGTTGTCACAGTAGCTGATGCTCAGCTCTTTCTATCAGTAGTGAGGCTGTTGGAATATTCTGGGCTGCAGTGCAAGTTTTGGGCTGCAACCATGAGAATACATAGATACAGATAGAAAACATTAGTTTGTGGATTCCCTCTGCGCTCACACTGCTCCTTTTGTAGCAGTAACTGCTGCATCAGGAAAGGTTATGACTTCTAGATTGAAGGACTGGGAGGTTAAATAACTGCATGAACTGAGGAGGATTTTTTTTTTTTGGTTGTTGTGTTACTGACTCATGAATTACGAGATATGAATTTAAGATATTAAATCAGCAATTATTTTTTTTCCAGTCCAGATTTTCTTTTTCTGAGATACTAGTTAGTCCTCAGAATAACCTTCCAGATGCTTGGGGTTTTTTATGGATCCATAATAGATCCAACAACTGATCATAGCTTCAGCTAAGAAGGTCACTCTGTTACTGGGGCTCTGACTTCTTTAAAGTTACTTTGGCAGGGTTCAGTTATCATTTCCTATTTTCCTGAATTTATTGGGTTGTGTTTTGAGAGCTTAAGCATTTTTGTTGTCAGCACTGGGAAATAGCTCTACTCTGTGTTGCTTCTTGCAGCTCTGTTCATACTGCCATGGATGATGTGTAATACTTAATAATTCCTTCAATTCACCCATAATGTGATTTTAGATTTAAATGAGGAATGGGAAGGAAGGGGTGTTAGTGGTTAGGTTGCACAAGTCAATTGACTCTTCTTAGTTACAAAGACTTCATATCTTCTTGTTCCTTGTCTGCTTGCCCAATGGAGGTTGCTTCAAAGGAAAATAAATTCTTCAATCTCAAATGACAGTGCAGCGTATGCCTGCAATGTGAGTTCACATACCAACGGCATCTCTTGAAGTTTCTGGCTGTGGGTAGGCAGCCTTTCTTTGATTTAATGTTGTGTATCTGTGCATAATCAGACAGGAGCCCTTTTATCTCAGACAAGGTCTGCAGAATATTTGTTTACTCAAGTCCTGCAGTATATTCTGTATGCAGAAAGTGTAAGTGGCTGGGATACTTACTTCTTCCTGGATCTGACAAGTGTCTTGTCATGGGGAGAATAGTTGGTGGTGGCTGATGTTTCTACTCCTAGATAGGTAATTCCTCACTGTGTTTTCAAGAGTATTTGAAGTCAGAGTGCTTTTTTTCCAGGGCAAGATCCAGCCTCGATAGCAGCAAAATGCAGTTTAGGTAATTTATTTTGTGTAAGTATTTGAAATAATCTATCAGCTCACTATATTTCTTAGTATTTATAAATCTGCTATATGATCTCTATAAATGTTGCAAACTTTGGCAATTATTGTAAATGTTGCAATACTTTTGAGATATCCTTGTAGTTCAGCCTCATAGGCTTTAGTTTTCCTAACAGCTGGATGACTTAGACAGCAAATTTAAAAAGTCCAGTTGCAATATTGAATATAATCCAATTCAATTGCCAGTTTAAATCTCTTTTTGGCAGCTATTCAGTTCTTATAACATGAAATGCTAAGCTTTATGTTATGGCAGGTTTTAATAATGCAAAGTTACATGAACCATTCTTTCCATTCTCAAATGAACCAAATTCACGTTGCTTTGCAAGACGTGGTATAGCAGTAGTGGGGAGTGTTACATATTGCTGTGCTTGAAAACATCCATCAGCAGCAAGTGCTGTCCACACCAAATGTTGTGGTTGTGATGTGCAAACAGAAACTTTTATCTTTGACAGTTAATTTCATTTTCCAGTATAAGCAAACATGGTGGACAGGGAGACCATCTCCAGTTCACTTTTCCTGTGGATATGTAAGCTGTCATCATCAGATTTGTTTGCCTTTACTGATGCTGTAAAATTTAGCAGAAGTCCTTCCCTCTATGTTTGAAGTGATACATGTGACAAACACTGGTTGTAGTGATTATTGTTGGTTTTCTGAGGATGAGCTTCTGTATTTGACTTTGTGAGTAAAAGGTCTGTGAAAGCCCTTTGTCAGGAGGAGGGCAGTTTTCCAGTGCTCGCTGGGTGAAGAAAGACATCTTGGAAGAATCCTAATTCTATTTTGAAAATTAGTGGAAAAATTTACTGAGCCTGTTCAGTGAGCAGAAATACGAAGTCAAATAATTCAGTCATTCATTTCAGACTACAGAGACAGTCTTTTAACTTCATGAGACAGGAAAAGTATATGTCACTGTTCTACTTATTTTCTTTAATCTTCACTCTTGTCTGGAGACTGGGGAATCAGTCAGAAATTTTCATTTGAAAAGTACTCTGGGCATACAGTGGACCATCCAGTTCTCTCATAAAAATAATTCTATTTGTTGGAAATAACCTTTAGTGCTAAGATACTAGTTAAAATGTTTGGCTCGTA
Organism: Corvus brachyrhynchos; assembly: GCF_000691975.1. Classification (NCBI taxonomy): domain Eukaryota; kingdom Metazoa; phylum Chordata; class Aves; order Passeriformes; family Corvidae; genus Corvus; species Corvus brachyrhynchos. The sequence goes on from NW_008240228.1 coordinate 1,454,615, forward strand.
GACCTTCATGGAAATCAACAGGCTCTGAGATGAGAAGATAAGTTCACTTTTTGGATTGGGTTCTTGCATAAAGCCAGTAGTTCTGGAACTCTCCCTGCATTTGGCTGACAGAGTGGGGTAGGGAAGATGGGACTGTGTGTCCAGGTATGCAAATATAAATGCAGTAACCTGACTTAGCACCTGCAGTTCACAATGATACAAATCACATTTGAAGATACATGACAAGGTTTTAGAATACCTCTACAAAACCCTGGGGTGCTGAGCTGATTTGATGATTGGTTGGTATGTGTCTTTAGGCTGTCTTGATACAAGTATGAGTGATTTAGTTAGAGACCTAAATAGTTTGTAGTAATATACTTAAATCACAGAATGAATTTGAGCTTGGAAAACTGTTAACTTCCTATGCAACCTGTATTTAAATCATTACTTTCAGTGCAGTGAGACCAGAATCACCCCATCATCAGTTGTTTCCCAACAAGGACAATATTCTGGAGCCTCTCTTTCTTTCTATTTTTTCCCCATTTTTTTTCTTTATTAAGGTTTCACCAAACAAGATGCACACAGCATTTTCTGATAGCAGCAGTTGCCAGTATTTTGTGGGGCACCTTCTCCTGCCATACTACAGGTGTACATACAAACCATGGTGGAGGAGAGATTACCAGGAGACAGAGCAGCAGAGCTGCTGCCAAAATGGGCTTTTACTGCTTACAAAATAAATTCAGAATGTGTGGTCAGATGGTTCTGATGGTGGAAGTGTGTACACAGCTAGAAGGCTCCAAATTTCTTAAGAATATATGGGTTTGGTGGTACTCCTTTTTTCAAGGAGCAAAGCTGTAGAAAGCAATTTCCTTAAGGATATGGCATACTAGGTCTTTCATTATATTTCATCTCTATAGTGTAATGAATGGAAAAAGTTTGTTTTATAAATTATTCTGTCTAAAGCACATCCTGAGTGTGTAATAAGAGTGCTAAACACATGAAGCACTCCCTAGATTTGCTTAAGAACTGAATGTGCTGCCATCTGGTAGTTGTACTCTGTCCTCTTGGCAGCGTTTTATTGACTTCAGCTCTCTCATGCAGCACTGTCTGTCTCCTGGCTTAAATTTTATATATTCATTTTACATTGCATTTATGCTTTTAATGAAAGAAAAGTGCCCTAAGTAGTTGTGACAAACTGGTACTTTTACGTGAATAAAAGAAGGAGACTAGCTCTTTAAAAGAAAACCTTTTTCATGTTCCTTGGTCTCCAGGTTGTTTCAGAATCCTTGTCTATGAGACATGAAATAATGTAAGTCAAAAAGATGAAACCGTATATTGTTCCTGTAGGAGTTAATGTGTATTCCAGAGGAGAAAGACCTGTTAGTTTCGTAGGTAGTGGGAAACTTTGCAGTGTGCATCAAAAAGCACTGGGAGAGAGTAACATTCCAGAGTCTGCAGCACTGGGGTTGGGGGGATCGATAGATCCATGATGTTGGTTTGGTTAGGAGGGAAAGAAGGAAACATTGTGTGTTTGGATGTCGAGTACATGGAGCAAGAATCAGCGTCTGAAGGTTGGCTAGCTCATTTGGGCTTTATGGGGGGGTAGGAAGCAAAAAATCAAATCTTTCTTCCAGCACTTGCCTGTTTTCCTGTAGAACTGTGGGCACGAGGTTCCTCCTTTAAGCTGCAGCAAAAATCTGTGGTGACTGATTGTTGTCCCAGTTGTCAGTACCTCATCTCCTCCCGGACCCTCACCAACCTCCCTTTTCTCTAGGAAGGCAAATCACATCAGAATATTCTTGGGACTGTAAAATGTCTGTATATGAAGCTGAAGATATGGATAACCCCATCATTCTTAATCTACCATTCTTTGACATACTCTTTCCTCAAAGAGAGGCTTCTGTGGAGCTGAGTGGAGGATTCATTCAGGAAAATTATTTATTTTCCCTTTTTTTTTTCTGGTCCCAGGCACAATTTCTTCCAGGTGTGGGTTCATTCAACTTGTAAAGCTGACAGAATAATTGAGTTCAGTTAAAACCTTTCCAGTGTCACTATTTTTTGTTTGCTTTTTTATTTTTAAGTTTTTAAAAGCTAAACCTAATTGACTATGCAATCTGGACTTAATGTAAAATATGATGGTGGGATACAAAAATGTAACAAACTTTACAAATAAGTTCTGCGGTTAATTTAAAACTATTAAGTGTTCTTTGATGTTTCTTTTTATTTACTGAAGTTTGTTCTTATGGTTAAGAACAAGAGAGATGTAAGAATTTGCTTGGGAGTTTTCTGAAGTTGTCTTGACATGGCAATGTTATCCTGTCAAATTATTTGTTAAGTCACATCTGAAACAATACCATCTTAGATCTGTCTCATTTTTGTTCTACATAAGGCAGCCATTGGTGAAAGTAATAAGAAGTAGTCAGTGTAAACCAGATCTGTATTTACGCCATCACAGAAAGTATGAAAATACACAGGATGCAAGTAAAGGCTTTCAGAAATGTTTTATTATGTGTGGTTTCAGTGTTTCTGTAAATGGAAGTCTTCAGATGCTGGTGTATAGTGGTTTGGGGTCTTGTGTATGGGAAATGGGTTCTTCCTGACGTAGGAAATGAGGTTTTCTATAGGAAATGTGTTTTGGGCAGCTATTTAAGGCCAGCTACTTGCTAATGTAGTAATAGATAGTGACTACCTGCTTATCCCCTCTTGTACGTTTTCCTTTCCTTGCTCAAAAATTCATTAGGATTAACTTACTGGTTTGCTCTGATTGCAGTATCTCGCTCAACAACCAGTGGCATTCTTCCTCTGAGGAAACTTGCTACCATGCCCATCAAACAGTGTTGCTTTTATACTGTTACCCTTTTCATTTAGAAATTTTCACAGACCTGGAGAAATATCATGGATCTGTCAGTCACAGAATAAAAAATACCTTTCTTCCACTTGATTTTCTTCCTTTTACTTTTTTTTTTTTTAATTTATGAAATGACATTTACTGACAAATTGTCAGTTACATTTTGGGGGAAGCTGTAACAGATCTGAAGGGAGTATTTTCTTCTCGGAGTGGTTAAGTCACAGTTGTAACTGAAATTGTTCTTAAAGTAGGAACTTGTTCATATATCAAGCAGGAAAGCCAGAGATCAAAGTTTCAGCTGTAAAATGAAAACATTGAAATGTTTTTGATTAAATCTTGTTCTGTGATTTAACTGAAAACAAGACCACCTAAATGAAGGCACCACAATACCCTTATCAAGAAAGGAATTAAAAGAAGCTGCCCGAGACACAAAATGTCTCTTCAGTGTAATGAACTGAGTTTAGAATCTCAAATAATTTTCTGCTCAATTGATGCAAGTTATTCTTACTGAACTTGTACATTTGTACTTCTTGTCACAACCCGTGGCCTTAGTTGAACCAATTAAATCTTTTAAGTGGGATAATGTATGTACCAACAAATATGTTGTGGGCTGCACTTACAGGAAGCTGTAGTTTCTAAATGCCAGCAACTTTATGTTGTGAGCTTTATACCATAGTAGCAATCATTTCCAGTTCCTAATCTAATATAACATGAGCTGTTTTCACAGTGTAAAAACATGTGCAGAGGGGATAAAAAGTCATTACTCTTAACAGTAAGTCAAAGTATCTTTTCATAAGTGGATGCTTTCGCCCATCTAATAAAGCATACCCTAGTATATAAAGGATCATTAACAGATTTTTACAGCCACTGAGTTACAATTCAGTTATAAAGTGGAGTTTTGTGTACACAGACACACGCGCCCACTTCCTGGCTGAAATGTTCCAGTGCCTTCTCAAAAGCACAGAAAGTGCTTTTAAAACTTTCTGTGGAAAAGATGCCTATTGGCAGAAACACAATTGTTCTTTGGATTGATTTATTTGGTAGTTGGCAACAGGAAGTCTTTGGAGTTTTTTAGGTGGATGACTAGGTATTTTATGCAGAGAAATTTCTCCTTTGCATCCTGATCATTGCAGTTGCCTTATGCTCTGAAGTATTAGTTTAGCTCTGTCAAATAGTTAATTCTGTCTGAGATTTCTGTAAGGTGTATTTCTGTATGCAGTAGTAAACACTTCTGAATCTCCCTAAGAAATAGACCCATAAACCATGAAATGCCAGAATGATTTTCTTTTGTCTTCACTCTGGATATTTCTTTCTACTTTCAGTGCACTGATTCATCCAGTTTACCTTTTCTATGCATCTGTCATGGTCTTTCTCTTCATGTGTTAAACATCAATGCAATCAAAAAAGAAAAAGAATCTCAGTTTCTTTTCAAGTTGCTTTGTAATTTATCCTCAGACTTCAGTGAGGGAACAGCTTAATTGTTCAGTATTTACAAGCTTACTTTGTCCTGCATAATTTTGCCTTTTCTCAGTCCATAATATTCTCTTGACTTCTCCACAGACTCACATTTCAAGACTTCCTCCTGGAGCTGTGGCAGGACAGTCCGTGGCAATAGAAGGAGGAGTTTGCAGGCTGGAGAGTCCAGAAAGCAGCTGATTCTTCACTTCATTGCAAAGAATGTGAATGACTTTTTTGTACAATAGGAGTTTTTTTGTGTTTTAACAGATGTTGGAAATTCTGCTTTTGTTTTATACTCCGTATTGCAACCATGTGCACCATAACTTGAGACAAGTGCTGCTGTAGTTTATGTTCTCACTCCGTGAATGGGGGTTGTGTGCATGTTTATTTTGTCCCTGAATAAAATAGGAACTCTCCGCAGTTGTGCAAAGATCATGTATGATTAATGATGGTGTTCTCATTTTTTTATGTTGAAAGATAACCAAAAATTAAGAAAAAAAAATTTAAAGATATGGTCACAATTGTCATTCATATTCTAAATTTAAAAGTAACAGGCCTTTGAAGTGGCTTTATAATGATGCAAAAAATGATTATGGTTTCTAAAATGATTATGGTTTCTAAGTTTCTCAGTGGTTAAAAGAAATCCAGAGGTGGTTTAAACACGAGTTGTTTTTTTCCTCTCCAATAAGGAGGATTTTTTTTTTTTTTTGTTCAAAGAATGGTTTCAGTGAAACAAACTAGAGCAAAATTTAGGCTCAAATTGTTTTAAAATAGGCTTATAGGTCATATCTCTGTTCCCATACCAAGATGTTAATAGCTCCAAGCTGTATGTATTGCAAAAAGCTATATGAAGATAATGTATCGTAATGCAGTCTTTATGTATAATGGAATATTACAGTGTAAATAAGAAGAGTTTATGGAAAGATGCGATATTATTCTTCACTTCTGCTTTAAATCTATTTTTAAGAGAGGTACAGAAATGAACATATTACTGGATGCGAAGTGCAATGTGTATTAAGTGGCTGGTGGGAGGTCTGATACTGAGCTTTTGTATTGCTTAAGCAGCGTCCTCAAGCCCAGCCACAGCATGGGTATTTATATAACTGTGTGTAATATGTAAGTACTGTGCATAAATTTACTGTAACTCTTTTGATACCTTCAACAAAACTGCAGTGTAAAACAATGTAATCCTTGTCTGCCTCGTGAAGCATTGGCAGCTGAACTGTCATGTGTCACCAGTTTGGATATGTGAGCCAGGCTGCCCAAGTCTTAAAAGTGAGTTCTGACGTACAACCTTCCACTCAGTCCTTTTTTCTTCACAGCACTGGCAGCAATAGAAGACTTTTGTAATTAATTCATTGTCCTGATAAATATGCCAAAGAGAAACTAAAATAGTTCATCTTTTTTTCCCTGGTGGATATTTGATAATTCTGTTTTCAGAAATAGTGGATGAATAGATATTCAGACTGTATTCGCTTAATCGGGCATTGTACTTGCCTGTTTTGTAATGTTGTGCCTGCCTATAACAGACATACTTGACTGATGAAATGGTTATATTGATTGTAGTACCAATCTTTCATGGAAAAGAATAAATTTTTTTAATAGCCTGAGTTCATTTTCACTTTTATACTACAGCATATATCGAGATACTGTCATCTGTGTGTGGTTTTTTTAATTGTGACCTCAGTGTAGCCCTATAGTTGAAGATACTTCAATACAGTTCTGTAAATAGTATGAAACAGCAGCTTTCCAGATTGCACAACAACAACGTGGAATGTACCTGTCTTAAAATAGTCTGTGCCAAAATACCAGGTTGGTTCCTCAGTGATGCACTCATGGTCTGAGGAAATGAAGGACTGTCCTGCAGCACTCCAGAAACAATGCAGCAGAAGCTGTGTTGTCACAGCCCTTAGAGCTGCTCTCACATGGTTAATGATTAAATGATTGTGTGGACCCTTCACTATGTAGTGAGTGAAAAATTGAAGATGATGTATATGGGTTTGTGCATACCCACATTTGAAAATGGCCTTGTTATTAGAAAAGCTAAAGGAACAGTGTTAGCCTGCTTTTATTCTAAAAGTGCTTTTCTGTTTTGACATCATAGAAATTTTGGCATAAATTCACTCTTTCATGCAATAAGCATGGCAGAATGCCTTGTAAAATGTAAATTGATGAATTGTTTCTTCCCCTTACTTGCTTAATCTCTCTTTTTGGAGTTTTGGATTCCAGCGAAGGATTTTTGTGGTTTGTTTTTACTTTACTTTTGTGTCTATACAATACCCCGATAAATTTTTTTTCCTTTTTTTGGTGCACAGCTTTCTACCTAAGGTACATATGAGAAGAAAACTGTCTTAGCACATACGAATTTTGGTATCAGTAATTGTGAAGACTGACAGGAGCAGAATTTCCTATCAAACTCCCACTTAAACCAATGAGATATCTTACACTACTTTAATTATGGGTCTAATTGTGCTACTAGTTCTAGTTTGAGCTTAAAAAAGGCTTATGAAGTACAAATGGTGAGGAGGGACACTGCAGTGATGTGGTCTGTAAACCGTTGTGTGTGATGAGTAACCATTGCCACTGGCATAAGCAGATACAGCCCAGGAGGAAATTACACAGTTGAGAGCAATAGCTGCTAAAATTATAAAGGAAGGGTGAGCAGGTGAAATACATAGAAATAAAATTTGAATACTGTCGATTTTATACTTCAACACACAATTATGTGTCCTAGAGGATTTTGTAGCAGACAGGTCAGTGCTGCAGTAGTCCTAGTCAGTCTTCGCCATAATAAATTTTCTTGCTTAAGGCTTTGTAATAGGCTAAACCAAATCTGACACATAACCCATTTTTTGCCTTCCTTTCCTCCTGTGCCTTAACAGCGTGACCCTGCAATGAGTGATTTCAAAGGGCTCCAACTGAGAAAGTTATGGAAGAGAGGCTTGCTGCACTAGAAAAACTTAAGAGGTGATTTGAATTCCAGTTGTGGAGGGTTTTTTTGTGTGGTTTGGGTTTTTTTAATAAAAACTCTTTACAATTTTTATATTCTGTAAATACGAAGACTCTGCTTCACTGCTTGTGAATTAACCTCTGGAACTGCTGTGACATATGAGAGATTTGAGTGAGGTGGAGGAGGAGAGGACCTGATTTAGAGGAACTGCAGCCGTTCATCTGTAAAGGACAGTACAGAAGGTCCTGTGCAAAGAAGAAGGAAGCTGAAAAGAAGAAAAGCTGGTAATAAATCTAGGGTTACTAGCAAGGTTGGGTAACTGCTATTGTTACTTAGAATGTGAATTAAAAGCAGAATATAGACAAAGTACCCAAAGGAGTTGATGGTTAAGGCATTACAGGTACAATATTTCACAGTGGCGTGGGGTAACAGTGCAACAGTGCAGACAGTTTTTGTAACTCAGTTTTGAGCAGAATGATGCAGGATTAGATGGAAGCTGTCAAGTGTGTATTTACATGCTTGTAAAAACGAAAGCTTGCAATTTCACTATGATTTCTTTTTCTTCGAGTTGTTATGTGAGTTGTTTACTTTGAGTCAGATATATGAAGAGGTCTGTCAGTCAGTGGTAGCAGGATTTGTCTGTTGAAAGACACTGAATTGCGCGGCCAGTTTTTATAGTGTTGTGTGTGCAAGTAACTGAACACCATCTCCTCATTCTCAAAAGGTTTGCATCTCTAACAGAATTGGGACCCGTGTAATTCTGGGTGGCTGCAATCCCATCCTCTTAGTAGAGAGTCACCTTTTCATATTAAAATATGACTTAGGAAAATAACCTGGTTTTCAGGTCAGCTTGGTTGATAAGGGAAGTTTTAGGAGAGAATTGAGAGTTGAAGGGAAAGCTTATACTGTGGCTAGGTTAGGGAATTAAAGGCTCTTGTTAGCAGAGTATACAAAATAAGTTCACCAACAGAGGAGAGCAGAAATCAATGGAAAATCGGTAGAGGGAAAACAAAATTATTTTGAAGGAAAAAAAAGAAGAAGAGAGAAACCAAGAAACCTGGGTAAGAATTGATATATCCTTCACATGCTGTTAGGGCTTGTCTTCCAAGGGATATTTGAAGAGACAAAGTATGAACTGCTCCCTTACACTTGGTTTTCATGTGAAAGACTTGTTTTGGTTTACAGCAAAGTGAAGACAAACACAGAATTTCTGGGGCTTTTAGCCTCCATGGAGTGTCAGCAGAGGTTTTGTAGATTCCTTGCAGGAGGGTTGGGAAAGGGCCACTGCTTCATACCAGAGGCCAGATCTGCCAAGAAATGCTGAGAACCTGTAACTTGCAGGAAATTGTGTTGAGATTTTATATGGAAGGTTGTGGCAAAGGACTCCTGCAGTGTGTTGAGAGACACCATTACTGATTAATAAAACTTACCTCTTTTCCTTTTGCTCATTTTTTTACAGGAAAGCTTGTGGGAGGTTGTGCTGCTCTAGTAGTCCCATGCTTGATTATTCACTCCGTTGGGAGATAACGCAGAGATAAGGAGGACTGGTACACTGACTTCTCTTGTTTTAGATTCTACAGTGACACAGCATTTATCTTCCACATAACCTGGGGGATAAATCCCTGTAAAGACCATTAGCATCACTTGATAGTGATTTAAACACAACAAATGTGTCTTATTACCCACTCCTGTCTGCCTAATGAAGCAAATAGTGTTAGCATGAGCAGCAGGTACAGTGAGCCCTCCTTTCCTACGGCCTTGTGCCTTAAGCATCGTACCCTCCCTTACCTCAGAGGTCTCAGTGATACTGCTGTCTTGCTGCAAATATCCACTAAGGCTCACAGATAGACACCAACTAAGCTCATCTTTCTGGAACAAAAAGCCTTTCAAAGTGAAATGCCATTTTCAGAAAGCATCGCATGGAGGGGAGTGTCTGAGGTGAGATCCTGTCCCCAGTGAGGTCACTTGGAGCTCAGCCATCAGCTTCAGTGGAGCCAGGATGTCACCCTTGGAGGTGTTTGTCTTAGAGGACTCAAACTTTATAAGTCCCCTAATGCCAGTACTGGAGGCTTCAGAAATGAGGTGATGTTCAGATGATTCATTTTTTGGATTATCTGGGAATATCTGCTGGGTGTGTAGGGCTCCAACAAGCCAAGGAGAAGAACCAAACCACAGACTCCTCTGAGCAAATAATCTGCTGTAGCCAAGCAATGACTGTGCTAAAAGGAGATAAAGGGCTCTCAGCATTGTTTCATAATTCACGAGTTTTCCTAAAGATGATAATTTGTGCAGCCCTGGTTTCACTTCAGGGACGTGTGTGAATGGTATCAACAACATACCACCAGAGCACAGCCTTGGGCAAGGACTCCCAGGGTACAGCTCACCTGTGGCAAACCGCTGTGTCCCAGGTAATTGCCAATAAGCCACAATACCAGCCTGGACTGTAACATCTTCTGTACGTAGTGTTCCTGCGATAGAAATCCTATTGAACATCGTTTTTAGAACTTTCTCCTTAAAACGTGAGTTGTGACTGATAGCAGCCACACAATGTGATTCTGTGCTGGAGATCTCCCAGTCCTGCTCCCTGTCACCTTGAGATTGGGTCTAAAGTTGAGATCAAATTGTCCATACTTGAAAATATTGCTGCTCTTTGCAGCTAAGAGTAAACTCTTTCGCCTCTGGTATTGTACTGTGGACAGGTGTCAAGGCACTGGCTGTGAGAAGCAGGATGGGCAGCAAGGAGTGAGAAAAACAAAAATGAGAAACAGCCCCATGAGCCCTTCTTGCAGGATAGGGTGCAGGATTTATGGATGAGGGAGTAACATTAAGCCTGGGAAAGAGGATATGGGGAAAGGTGGTGTTTTAGTTTGCCTTTGTCTGTCACTATCCAAACCTATTTTAATTAGCCAGACATTAAATTAATTTCCCCTAAGTTGAGTTTTTTTACCGATGATGGTACCAGTATCAATTACACCTGCAGCCACGATTCCCTTCAGGACTAAATCCAAAGAGTAAAACTTTGCAGGAGATATTCTTCTGGCAGGTTAATTTTCTCTTGGGCCAGGGGACTGATGTTTTTGGGCCCTGCAGCTACATGGTTGTGTAAAAGAAACATGGGAATGCATGGCTGGAAGAGGGATGGGGAAGACAGAAACACTTGCTTTTATCTGATGTTAAATCGGGTGTAAAATGAAACTGCCCCCATCATCCCACTCACTGTGATTCTTCTTCATGTTGGATGTTGCTCTTACTGCTTCCAGTCCATCCCTGGAAGTAGCTGCTGCTACAATGCACCATGGGTCTTGTTGGGAAAGTATCACCGTGTTTATAAAATTGCATTTGTGGCTGATTTTATCAATCTTAGTGAAATGCAATTCTTGATCCAATGAAGAAACAATTTCTAAAGTTTGGAGGCAGTGAACTCCTATGGGGAGATAAGAACAGGCTGAGGCTCGAGGTAATTAAATTAATGGTCAGTGTTGTGCTGTGATGGCCTTTGAAAATAATTGTGTGTCTGTGGAAGGGAGGGATATTGTTTCAAACCCCATTTTATTTATCAACGTGTCACATAATGTCCATGAAAGAAAATTTATCCAACCAAAAGAAAATGCCATGGCACAAAAGAAAATGCCATGGCGCAGTAGAGAATGCTGTATGATAGATGATTTCCAAACTGTTACAATTAAATGACTGCAATTCCATTCATTCCTCAGGGAAAATGATTAATGGATAGAAAAAACATTATTTTGAGTATCTTCTTTGCACATCAGAAGAATAGTTATTCCCAGGTAAGTTTCAAGAATCTTGACCAGCATAAAGGAGGTACCCAAATTAGAAAAGAACTCAAAAATAAGGAAGCACCCAACTAAAAATGATGAACAGAAACCCAGCAAAAACTTCACCATTAAAAACAATACACCAGGGGCAGAAGGCAACTGAATTATCCTGTTCTCCAAACTGTGACTTGGACAGAGTTTTAAGTTTAGGTATGAGCTAATGGTGTTTTCTTCTTTCGGTACTTTTCTATTTTACTTGTTTTCAATTTTGAAACTAAGATGCCTTTTTTTTTTGCCTTGCTAAAGCATTTTCTTTTCAGGTATCTCTAAAGTCACACAAGTTAGATTAAAACAAAGATGCTTTTACTGCTGTGGGGATGCCAAGCCCAGGTCAGGTAGTCAATAGGAACTAACCCTGCAGAGAATGGCACCCAAATGCATTCAGGTGTCTGAAGAAATGGGTAGGCTTTCAACACTCCCCTGTGCTTTGTCTTCAGGTTAGTTCAAATTCCAATCCTTCATCCATGTCACTGCAATAGGATGAGCCCATGTAAGGTGGTCTCACAAAAGGCACACACAAAGTGGTACAAGCCTTCCTTTTAGCCCTCCTGGCGAGGTAATGCAGAAAACCAGACCTGCGGGTTTTGTTTTGCTCCCAAAGAGAACTGTACCACTCACCTTGCCCATGCCCTGCCCTGAGGATGTGTCACAATGTCTTCAGGATGCTTTCCGAATGCCACGGTGTGGTGATTGCCTCTCAGGGTACTGGGGGTACTGAAGCCTGTTTCCATTGCTCTGATGCTGTTGTCCTTTCTGAATTACTGCCAAGAGTCAGCAGAATAATTCGCCTGGGAAAATGCTTTTAAAAAGTCGGGGAGTCCAAAAACTACATTTTAATGGTTTTTTAGTAATAATGGTGGCCAGGCTGGCTAGTCAGTGTGATTAACTGTTCATTTGGAAATCCTAGGTGCAGGTTCTTTCAGGCCAGTGTGCTCCTGGATTATATGTGCATGTATTGTCTCTATTCATGTCCACTTTATTTCCTGTTCACTCCTCTCTTTTCTTTTCATCTTTATTTTTTCTTTCTGCAGCACCATCCCTTGCTTCAGTTCAACACTATTAACAGAGGGTCAATAATTAAATTTCCCCTGTGAAATGGATGTGTGTGGCTAGAAGGAACAGGGAAATACATCAAGTTCCTGAATTGAAAGGAGGCTGATGAGTCCCTTGAGGATCCATGTCCAAAAAAGCCTTTGTACAGGATTTTTTTCCCAGTTAGGGCTAAAATGTAGGTTGCTGTGAGCTCTGTTGGCACAAATGTTGAAGAAACCAGGCATTGTTTGATCCAGTGATTACAGAGCAGCTTCATTCACAAATGAGAACCTTTTAGGCTGGTGCAAAAATTTTGAATTTTTATTTCTATTTATTTTCACCATTTTTTTGCCTAAATAATTTCTCAGATTTTTCACTACTCAGGTTTTTCACATGGTAAAAATCACCTGCACAGTAACGTAGTGCCAGTGTTAATCTGAATGTCACCTGAAGAAGGCAGTGCATCCCTGCTGGCAACAGGGGTCTGGTGAAGGGGGCAAAGGAGCCATCCCTGCTTTTTGAACTTTCTGGTGAGTTTATATTTTCTGCCCTGCAAATTCTCCATCAAAGATGTTGCTCCATGCAGTCCTTTTGCAAAGAGCAGTACAATGTTCATTTAATTTTGCCATGAGAAATCCTCTATCTATTACATAAAAGTAGATCCAGTGACTTTTTTGAACAGGGCTTGTAAGAGAAAGAAATCATAAGCTTTTGCTTCTTCTTTGCTGAAACCTTTCATGTGGCTGGAAAGAAGATACAAGCCCTTTTCCCTTCCTGGTAACCAATTCTCCTTACCTGAAAATAACAAAAAGGAAAAATTCTTTCAAATGAAAGCTGAAATCTCCTCCTCATCTGAAGTGTTCTAATTATTTCTCTCTCACATGCAGATAGGCTGCATGACCTTGTTCTTGTTAGTCGTGTGCCAAGTACATTTTGTTTGGTTCATCTTGTCAGGAAAAAAAATGCATTGACTCTTGACAGTGGAGTTTTCCTCCCAGTTTGTTCTCTGCTGAAACAATGCAGCTCTCAAATTCACTGTCCGTGCATGCAAATCCAAAAAGGGTCACCGGTTGTTGACTCTTTCCTCTTTCTGTCCTCCTGATAGCCTGCTGCTCCTGCATCCCTGCTTTCCTGCTTGCTGGTGAGCTATGGAGTCTTCATAGTGTACTTGTGGCCTTGGGGTAGGGAAGAGGGTTGAGATAACTTTGATCCAGCTCCAAGGAGATGGTGGGTGGAAGCTCTGTGACATGCTGTTGTGTCCAGACTGTGAAGTCTGGGATTAGGCTGGGGAAAGGAAGAAGTCCTTTACGATATATCCTTTTGATGGGAAGCTCTGGTGAGGGATGATGTGAGTCCAGCTCAGGACTGTGAGGCTCCAGCCTGTGCTGAAGGGCTGTGATGAGCCCTTCCTCTCTCCTGGGACAGCACATCCTGACATGCAGGGATGGAGAAACCCTGGGATTCCCCCATTCTGGGCTATAGCTTTGCTGACAGACTTATTTTTCACTTGAGCATAGTAAATGGAGTTTGTCTCTTGCTTGGAGATGATTCATCTCTCATTATGCTTAATAATTAGAATTCCATGCTCGGCTGCTTCTTCCCCCGTGCTCTGCCAAAGCGAGCGGTCTCTGCTCTGCACAGCTCCATCTGTTGGCATTGCTTTGCCATATTGTAAAAAGGCTGAAAAAATTATAATCCTTCCCCTCACTCCCCCTCTCCAGCAACAAGAAGAGCCTTTTTGTTTGGAATGTGAAGAAGATGAAGGACATGGGGCATGGGGCACCATTTGCTGGGCTCTGAAACCAGTCAGGAAAGCTCCTGTGTCTCTGGCCTCCCCTGCATCTTTAGCATCCTCCAAAATCCAGTGTGTGCCCAGTGCCTGCTGAGCACGCTGCAGATCTGGGCAGAGATGAGGACCCGGTGTCCCCACACTGTTTCCTTTGGTTATCCAGCCCAAACTTGCCACACCAGGTGCAGCAGCAGCCTCCTGCTGAGGGCTGACCAGCGCTGTGCTTGCTGGAAGCAGAGAAGGTGGCGGTGGCTGGCGATGTGGAATGACTGTGGAAGCTCTGAGTCCTGCCCATGCACACAGACAGCTGGAAGGGAGCTGCAGGAGCAGCTGGATCATAAGAGAAAAGAGGCAGGAGCCATCCCTACACTGTGCCCAGCTGGCAGCTACGGAAAGGACGGCTCCACTCCTCTGGGCAGCCTCCAGTGAGCAGCAGAGCCAGGAGCTGTGCCCTGTGCCGGAGCACGTCCAGGCCCTTGGGAGCTCCCTGCTCACAGAGAGCTGTGCTCCAAAACCAGGGGCCAAGGACCAGGAGTGGCGTGGGAGTTGCTGGGGAGGAAGCAGTGCTGTGGGGGGCTTGGAGGTTGCCTTGGATGAACACAAGGCTTGGTGATCACCAGGGGTGAAGTATTGCAGGGCAGGGCAGTCATATGGATGAAGATCTGTGACGAGACACTGGCACAGGCTGCCCACACAGGTGGTGGATTCCGCACCCCTGGAAACATTCAAGGCGAGGCTGGATGGGGCTCTGAGCAGCCTGGTCTGGTTTAAGATGTCCCTGCTCATGGCAGGGGGATTGGATCAGATGACCTGTAAAGGTCCCTTGCAACCCGAGCCATTCCAGGATTGTACGGTTCCGAGCGCACGGAGATGCTCCGGAGTGAGCGCGGCAGGTGGCGGGCGGTTGCTATGTCAGACCTGGCCACAGGAGGGTACCACAGACAGTGACGCGGTTTCAGCAGTGGAACTGACACACGGAGTAAGGAGTACCACATCTTGCTGCTCCATTCCCTCTCCTGCCCCTCCGCTACAAGTTTGGGAGCGAGGGTGTGAGCAGGGCTCGTGTCCGAGCTGGGCTGAGCACCAGCCTGATGTGTCTCCCTCTCAGGAGAGTCCCTCGCAGAGTTTTCTCCCTCGGCTCTTGGGAATCTGCCGGATTAAGCCATCGTGCTGCTTTTGAGGTGTAAACCAGGAGCTGGGTCCGCCTGGCACAGCAGCCGTGGGGAGCGGGGCTGCTTCCCACCCTGCCCTGGGGAAGAGCTGAGAGTAAAGCGGTCTGTGCAAAACCCGTGTGGCTCGGGGAGGTTGAAATTCAACACATACTTCTTTCTGTTTTCAAGGACCTAGAGCCCAATGCTGAGTGCCAGCACATTCAGTCCTCTCCCTGGTGGCTCCTGACATGCCGGCCTCAGCTCTGTGGCTGGGCTTGAGCAGCTGCACGGGTTGCACTAGGCAGGAATGAGACTGGCATCAAAAAGGGTGGCTTCAGTTGCCTGGAATTGTCCAAAAGCTGGAGCAATTAAAAAGATGAAGGTTACATACATGCTCACAAGCAAATAGTTTTCCCTTGTATGGTTTATATGAGTCTCTGCTTAAAAAAAAAAAAAATTATTTGCCTTCCTGAAAGTGTTGTCTTCTTCCAACAGCCTGTGGTGGAGGTATTAACTGGCTTACAGAGCATCCAGTGCTTGACATCAAATACTGAATGTTTTCAGTATTGATACCTCATATGTGGCTGGTCCTAAAGCAAGAACGGGGCTTTATTCATTTTATTCTTTATATTTTATAAATATAACATATATGTTTTCTCTATATAATCTCTATACATTTTATCTAAATATTCATTTATCTTTTAATATTTGGTGTTATAAGGATCTTCTTCTTTAAGGCACATCAGATGTTCAGAATATCAGAAATCACTATTCTTTATGGTGAGAGTAAACATTCTGATTTTTTGATAGAGGCTTTTTTCCCCTCCATGAAAGGAGAAAGCAATCTGCCAGCTAAATAAATGCAAATATTTTGTTTCTCAGGCTATCAAATACAGCATGCAATATGATCCAACCTCATCTGGGAAGGAACAGTTCTAGTTACACAGATGAAAAATTATACTTAAAAGGCAAAATCAAACAGAACTGTGTAGCTTGTTTGTTTATCTTCAGCTGTGATTGTCCTTTGGAGACTGAAGCCTGGCCTGAAGCTGACATAACACAAGATAGATTGCTTCCATGGACTTCAGTGGGAGTTTGGATTGGATGATGAGAGGTTGCAAAACTATAAATGCCTCTCAGAAGGACAGAGCATAACTTATTCATGATGGAAAAAGTGGGATATGAACACTGCAGCAGTTGCTTCCGTTTCCCAGATTTCTCTGCCCTGAAAAGGTGTTCTGCAAATTCATGTTGAAGATGGCCACTCCCAGAGGAGGGCATGCAAGCAAGATTTGGGGTTTCCCCACCAAGGAGAATACCTCTGGGTGCTCCATTATCACAGAATCATGAACTGCTTTGGGTTGGAAGGAACCTTTAAAGGCAAACTAGTCCCACCCCTGTGCAGTGAGTAGGGACATCTTCCCCTAGATCAGGTTGCTCAAAACCCCATCTAACCTGACCTTAAATGTGTCCAGGGATGGAGCATCCACAGCTTCTCTGGACAACTTATGCCTGTGTTTCACCATCCTCATTGTGAAAAATTTCTTCCTAATACCTAATTTAAATCAACCCTCCTTCAGTTTAAAACCATTATGTTTTGTCCTGTCGCAACAGGGCGTGCTGCAAAGTTTATCCCCATCTCTTATAAAAGCCCCCTTTAGGTAGTGGAAGGGGCTTGAAGGCCTCCCCGGAGCCTTCTCTTCTCCAGGCTGAACAATCCAACCTCTCTCAGCCTGTTTTCACAGCACAGGTGCCCAAGCCCTCTGATTATCTTCATGGCCCTCATCTGGACCTGCTCTGACAAGTCCATGTCCTTCCTGTACTGAGGATCCCAGACCTGGACGCAGTACCACGGGTGGGGTCTCACCAGAGAAGAGTAGAGGGGCAGAATCACCTCCCCTGAGCTGCTGCCCTCTGTTATGATCTGAGTTTCCCTGGCTGGAGTGCAGGTACCGCCATCCCGGGAAGAGCAGCAGCCCTTGGCAAAAATCCGCCCTGCACTCCTCCAGGCACTGGAATGTAGCAGACACAAGGGTCTGTGTACAGGTAGGAACCCATCTGCAGGCTCAGCATCATGCTGGCCATGGAGCTGAGAGTTCAGAGAAAAGCAGTATCCCTTCCTTGGCAGGTGGGAGGTCCATCCATTGAGATCCTGCAACGTCAGACAGAGAAAGTCAACCAGAGGTTACCTGGGTGCCCCAAGAACAACCTCCTGGGCCTCTCATGCACCTTATCACAGAACTGGGACAGAGAAAGCCACAAACAGCCCCACATTCTGCTTCTTTGCTGAGCTGTCCCAACCAATTTGCAGCAGCCTTCAGATGTCTTCACAGTTTGAAGTGAAGCTGCTACCAGGGCTTGGGAAATGTGAGTGAGCCTGACTTCAGTTATGGAAAACCTACTAGGCAAAAGTATGAAAAGCTTGCTGGTAAATCATTTACAAGAAAATATCTTGCTCAGCATGGGGTTTGCAGTGAGGGGGTCATATTTAATGACCTGCTTCAAATGTTAATATAAATCATTACTTCCTTACCAGCTAAATCGTGGCTGCCTTATGCTCTGTGTGCTCTCCCCTAGAAATGTCACTGGCTCGTGAACATGCTGGAGTTTGGAGCCACATGGTGCCGAGGGATGGAGAGAAGCACAGGAAACATGAGGGGCTGTCGGGCGTCTCAGGGGGAGATGCTCATCCCTGGCTTGGCTGTGCAGCTCCTGGATTTCCTCAGCGCCGTCCGCCTCTGCAAAATGCAGGACCTTTGGGAACTTTCTGACAGGCTGCTAAACTCAAGTAACCTAAATGAACCCGTGTGCCTGGTGCAGAAGCAGGGGCAGTGTTTAGGAGCATACAGAAGGCAAGTGTTTGGCTTTGGTTGAATGATACCTGTGAGTTATGCAGGGAAACTTCTTTAAAACTGCATAGTAAACCTCAGGCTCACCTGGATCAGTCAGCAGAGCTTCCCAATGCAGCCAGCTCGGGCAGAATCTCCTCAGGTCAGGCACAATCTGTATCAGTTAGAGGTGCAGGAGTGGCAGCCTGTGAGTGCATGGCCAAAGGAATGTGTGACCGTGGCGGGGGAAACTCCCTCCCCTTGGAAAACAAGCATTGCGCCTCTGAGAGGCAGCAGCCACTGCAAACACGAGGGAACGTGAGTCCCACATCTACTTCTTGGCAGTGGATACACTTGGTGCTGGAAGGAGGCTCTGGGCTGCTTTCACCTGTCTATTTCACACAGAGCAGTGAGGGCGAGAAACCTCAGGGTGTCAACAGACAATTGGGAGCTCGCTGCTTTTTTTCTCCCTTTAGATCATAACTTAAAAACCAAAAGTTCATGGCATACTCTTCGTCCTTGTTGCCTGTGTGAGAACATCAGTTCTGTAGGTCATTCAGAGGGATTTTATGGTAACAATATGCAAGTGAAAGCAGTTACTGCTTTTGATGGATATGTTTAACACAATGATACTTTTACACTT
Organism: Corvus brachyrhynchos; assembly: GCF_000691975.1. Lineage (NCBI taxonomy): Eukaryota > Metazoa > Chordata > Aves > Passeriformes > Corvidae > Corvus > Corvus brachyrhynchos. Next base: position 1,473,129 of record NW_008240228.1, read on the forward strand.
TAAAAAATGAGAAGAAAACTGTAATATCTTCAGTCCATAGTAAGTACAAAAAGCAAAGTAAAAGCATGTTTAACGTATTATCCTTGCTTAACAGAACTACCTTAGCCAAGGAGAGGAAGCAGAAGTTGAGATCTGGCTTCAAAGCTAATGGGCGATTTTGGATTCACGGTGAAGATGGAGTAAGAAGATGTGGAATATTGTGTGAATGTGAAAAAAATCTTTAGCAGAATCACAACTACCATAAATATAGCTGTAAGATTGCACAGAGAGGGACTTACCCTGGCTGGGCTGTCCTAATCCCCACACAGAAACCAAGACTGGTGTTTGCCAAGTCTGTGTACATTGTGTTTTCCTCAGTCTCCTCTTTTTTCCCTCCTTTATGCATGAGTAAGGTTTTAATTTTAGCAGAAATTCTGGTAGGCTTCTGTGGGCAGGTTGGAGAAGGGAACTGAAGGATGATATTTTTATTTCTTCACATGAATGCAGGGAGGTTTGTCTGAGCTCAGCTGGCAAGGCCACCATCAGAGAGGTGTCCCAAGTCTGGTTCGCATTTGGTTTCTCAGGGAAGTTATTGAGAAGACAATATTCGAGAGTGTTTGAAGTCACCATGCATGGGCAGGCACAGAGCCCAAACCATTCATACAGAGTGGTCTGCATGTGAGTTTTACACTGGTAGTGTTCACCCAGGTTTGTCTGACCATGCCCCTGGTTGCACAGGAGGGCTCCCATCACAGCTCCATGCAAGCAATACATGTTAAGAAGGATAAAACTCTGCTCATACATTTTGCAGCTCTGGTGGGGTGGCATCTGCCTGGATGGTAAAGGAATCTCACTGACCAGATTAATTCATCCAGAGACTGAATTTCCTTCATGTTGTGCTTCTTCAATAGTACTGCAAGGGGCTCCTCTGTGAGTGGAATGATGTTTTGACGTGTTTAACCACAGGGAAACAGGAAACTGAGCTGATCTCGCCAGTCCAGACAGGGACCCCAGGCACCCGTACCAGTGTCTGGTGTGAAAGCAGAGAGAAAATAGCTCAGGGTTTCTCTTCACTCCCACACCACTGACCTATGCTGGAGTCCAAAAGCCACTCCTGCCTGCTCTGTTTATTTGTTTGTTCAGCCCTCATACACCCCTGTTTACTCACCAGCACAAGGGACACTGGCTCATTTGGCAGCCTCTAATGACAGCTTAAGGCTCACCACCCTCTACTAATTCTGTGTTGTTAAAAATACACTTTTTTCCAAATGAGAAATGGCAGCAAGCAAACACAGGGAATGGCTCTTCTCTAGTTCACAGTGTGTTTGCTTTGTCCCACACCTTTGTTTTGGGAGATGCTGTTTTTGTAGAAAATGAGTCCCAAGCTGGGTAAGTCTAACTCAGTTCTTTCTGTTTTCTGGGGATTATCACGCTGGCTGAAAAACAAGCTACTTCTCACAGCCAAAAATGTGAACTGAAAATGAGCTCAAGAACCATTGATTGCGAGATAAGCAGAAGTCTTTCAACTGAGATTGGCCACAGTGCTGTAGGATGACTATTGCTGGTCAGACACTTCCTGAAATGCAGTGGTGTCAGGAGCTAAAATTACCAACACTTCTGTGGGGTTTTAAAGTAATTCTTACTCTGTTCCATCAGCCACTGTATCAGTGGTGACCAATATTTTTCACTACATTGGTACAAGGGGAAATAACCAGAAGAATAGTCAATGAGCTATTTATAAAGATGTAATGCAATGCACACTCATCTGCTTCTGATGAGTGGGTCCGGCCATCAGCAAAACCATGAAGGATTAGAGGAGAAAATGGTTTTGTGTTTCTTCCTGTACTTTTTATTGTTAATCTACAGCATTTGATCTGATGCTGTTCCAACATCTGAGCCTCAAGCCATTTGTGTAGGTGAAAGTTTCCTTGGTTGCTCTCACCTGACTTCTGAGGTGGGATGAATGGATGGAGAGACCCTGCATGACACATTGAATAATGACATTCCTCATGTCCACTCACAAGCAAAATATCTTTCATTTAACAAACATGCCATTCCCTTTAAACCCCAGCAACTGTATAGTATGCATTATTAACTTCCTGTGGGCTGCAGAAGGTGTGATCATTAATCACTAATCTCATATTTTCAGTTGATGTCTGCTCTATTGGTTTGGTGGTCTTTGAAATATTTTGAAAAAACTTGGGAATATTTAGTGAGTCTTTTTTTAAAATGGAAATAAGTATTGTCTTCAGCGGAAATAGACAGCCCTTTGTGCTGTCTTAAGTTAATAACAGTTTTCTATGCTAAACTAACAGTATTTGAACTCCTCTCCTTGGTTTATCTAAGACAGTCATTTTATGTTGTATCCATGTTGGATAAAATTTGCATCCATCTTTAAAAGTAACTCTTTTATCCATTCAGGTAGGAATTGGTTAAACCAGGTAGATGTTGCCATTGTGGTGATAAAGGGATTTGGCTAGTGAGGGCCCTGCTGTGCTCTCGTGTTTATGCACACTCAGGTTTATCAAAGTACAAATGAAAATGTCTTTTGGCCTTCAGGTTGTAGTATCTTCTCATGTTGAGATGCAGAGGCTTGGATGGTTGCTGGGATTTGCCTCGTGCCCGTAATTATTGCTGTATGCAGTACAAAGTGTCATCTTGTGTCTATAATCAGGACTGTAATCAGGACTGCCTCTTATCTCTGCTCTTGGGGAATACAGGATCAGCCAAAGCAGTTGTGACCAAAACCCCAAACCAGGTCCCTCTGTCTCGCTCAGTCTTCCTCAGCTGGGACATGGTGCTTTCCATGTCGCAGTGTGAGCAGAAACTGCTGTTCCCTGCGGCCACTAAGCATGTATGCACACATGTCAATTCTATGGTGATCCAGATGCCCTCCTCCAGACAGCTTTCTGAAAAAAATGACTTCATATAGGAAAGATGTGTTTTTCATGTCTGGCTCTTGAACATTGTTTTTCGGTTACATGGTATTTTCTGTAATTAGCAACAAAAATTCAGGCACAGGAATATAGTGTGTGTTTGTTCCATGAAGAGCTGGGATCATTTTGATATTTTGTCAAAAAAAAAAAGCAAGAAAAAAAAAAGCTCATTTAATACCAGCCCAGCTATTTATACCTCTTGCACAAACTTAAACATAACAAAAAGTGCAACATAACTCATGAAGCAAAGGAGCGTCTCTGCCAAGTGCAATATTTGTATTTGGAAACATGGTCTATATTGTATGAAGCAGTAGCCTTCTTACTGCCTCCAAGGTTTCTTTTGGCCGATGTTTACCCAAACAGTCTTGCTCTTCATTCATTTTAATGGCTGAAAGGGAGCTGAGTGTTTTTCCTCGGTGAGGCTGGCACGGCTCAGCCCC
>NW_008240228.1:1476493-1488016 GCF_000691975.1 Corvus brachyrhynchos
GGCCCCCCCCGGCCCCGCGGCTGCCGGCAGCGGGCGATGGCGCAGCCCCTGAGCCTCCCCTTCTCCTTTGCATCCCAGCACTTGGCACATCGGCAAAGTCTCTTCTTCTGCCTTTGATCTTGCCCTGTGTTTCCTGCAGATCTGTCACGATGGCAATGAGTCACAGCACCCTGGTTTAAAGGAGACACCGCCCTTTGCTGTCTTGGCCATGGGTGACTTGAGCAAACCTACGGGATGTGGGAGATGCACTTGCACCGGCACCATCAGGGAGTCTGGAACTGGGAAACATCCATGGACTCCTGCTCTGAGAATGACAGTGCTCAGGTAGAAAGTGGGAATTGCGTTCTCCTTGCATTTTAAGCACCCGATTTTGTAAAATGTGGGTGCTGCCTTATCGCACATGTAAGGCTGATGTCCTTGCCATTCTTTTCCCATTTAGCAGAGGTTCACAGACTCACAAAATATTCTGAGTTGGAAAGGACCCAAAAGGATCATCGAGTCCAACTCTTAAGTGAGATTACACCCCAAACCCTTGTGTTATAAGCACCATGCTCCAACCAACTGAGCTAAACTCAGGTTAGGGTTAGGCTTAGGGTTAGGGTTAGGAAATGGTTAGGGTTAGGGTCAGGCTTGGGGTTAGGGTTAGGTTTAGGGTTTGGAAATATTCCCCAGCTCTTTATTCTCCCTTTTGAGTTCTCTTTCTATAATAATAGTAATAATAATAATAATATTAAATTTTAAAATTATAACATCGACCACTATAGTAATAGTAATAACAACAGCAACAACAACAATAATTTTCTATCATCATCATCATCATTGTCATCATCATCCTCTTTTTCAAATACAATAGTGTTTTCCGGACTACCAGGCTGCACTTAAGCCATGCCCCTTGGGTAAGCTGAATTAATTTAGGGACATACAGATTAAGTTAAGTTTACACCTAGATGACTGAAGGACAAGCTTTCCAAATCTATGCCCTGAAGAGCCCAAGACATCAGGATTTATTTCTCGAACACTCTTCAACACAAAATAATGAAACTTTTGAGAATGGTGCAGCTTGGAATAAGGTGGAGTTGCTACACAAAGCAGTGGAGCAGGGAGTGGGGAAGATGCAAGTCATTCAAATGTGAGTCAAAGGGGCATATTAATAATGGAGTCTTAGGGAGAAACAAAGACCAAGCCTCGTTTTTTCCTCTACTTTTCCCATCTGTCAGTTATGTAGCACATTACCGTTGCCTCACTGTTCAGGACACTATCACAGCAGCCATTTTTTCATGTGGATGAGTTGTTCCTGAAACATGCAGTTGGCACAGACCGCTCTTATTTTTCACGCAAGGAATGTAGCTCTTCCTGTTCCACATATTTTTCTTCAATGAGCGTAGTTATTGTTGTCACTGGGAGGAAAATCCTCCATCTGTCTGGTAAAATACTTGAGAGGGGGAGATAAAGCATGAAATCTTTTTGTTGTGGCTGAGGATTTCCTCTGCAAGGCTCCACTTCAGTGATTCACAGCTCTTCTCCAATAGAAATGCAAAGCTGGGATGGGTATTAATTACAGCTTGCTGTTCAGGGCTAAATCCATGGCTGGTGTAACTCAAATATCCACCAGCACCTATGGAGGAGATTTAGGTCAGATTGGTGATCAGGGCTCGTGTAAGCGGCACCTCCTCATTCTGCTCCAGGCTCAGGGATGTGCCCTCATGCTGCCTCGGGAGTGCTGCTGGATGCCATTGGTGCTGAGGGGCATTGCCAAGTATGGGGCATCATTTGGGCCTTCCCCTTCAGGGTTTCCATGGCAAAGCTCAAGCCATTACCTGGAAAATTCTCTTCAAAAGTCACCTGCCAATCCATATCACAGCATGGAGTCTGCTTCTGTGGTTTTTTTCTTTTAGTGCAAGAAAAGATGCACTGATGGAATAATAATAATACATTTTTGTGGTGTTGAAGCAAAAAAAATAGAGGCAAGTGTTCTGATTTTTCTCTAAAGTTAGAGCTATTGTTCATCTGGGCAATTTTTGTGTATGAAATGAAGGCAGAGATCTGTGTTTTGGGGGAGATCCACACTGTGGATAAGTGCAAAGGAATTCTGCCACAGCTTTGTCATGAATTATATGTTGTCTGAGGGATTTAACAATATCGCAAAGTTCATCAAGAACAGGAACACTCATTTTCCTATCTTTTCCTGCCAGCAAAATGAAGCGGTTGAGCTTCCTTAAAGAAATTCCAGCCAGTAGCTGTGCCAGCTCAGTCTTCCTCATGTTCGTGTGCCTTTGTTCCTGAGTCCCAGATGGATTTCTGAAAATGGCACAGGGTTGCCAAAATGAATCTGAAGACACATATCATCAGTATGCACAAATTGTAAAGAATGCAACCCCTGGAGCGATGGGTGATTTCATCAAAAGTGACTTTCCAGCTACGCTGAAACCTTTCATGTCTCTTGTGCAATCTGCAGTGCTAAAGCAAACAATTCCAGTGCCAGATTGTCATAAGGATATGAATACTTCAGCTTGTTAAAGGGCCACAGTCTTATCGAATCAGAGAAGGTATGAAATCTCAAAGAAGATTAAGCTGCTATAAATACAACCAGGTAGATATAATTGATTTCTCTCCCTACAAATAAAATCCCCGGACACCCAAACACTTTTAAACCTCTTAAGGATTTTTAGTCAAAACACCAAGGTCTACTTGCCAAACCTTTGATTTTCTGGAGCCCTTGACCCACATTTTTGGTGCAGTACTGTGCTTCTGGTGATGCCGAGGGAGTTTTTCAGTGTCTCACCAGGGAAAGCGTGAGGAGATTTGGGATTTTTGAGGGAGCTGTATAGTGTTTGATTAGGTTTTTTTTTTTGTTGTTTTGGATATGGCAGTCAATATAGTCTTACTTTATGAAAATAGTAACAGAGGCAAATGGATTCTAAGTGAATTGTGGATAGTTTTCCAAAGGGTGGGTTGACAGCATGAGGATGTGCACTGAACCTGAAACAAGTGCAGGAGTGTGTTGGAGCTGTGGTGCATTGGAACAAAAAGGTGTCCACAAAAGTGTACCCTGGCAGACAAAGCCCCGTGGGTTTGGGCTCCACATTTTGTGGAAAGCGAATAAAAATGAGAAAGTGAGAAGAGAGCAAGAGAGAAAGTGCAAGGAGCTACAAGATTAAGGGCTTGGAATAGTGAAAACATCCAGCTCTGTCAGTGATGTCTGCAAGGAGACAGGGAAGGTGTTGCTCACTGTGTCTGTCATCTGTAGAAAAGGCTGCCTTGGAAGCAGAAAGGGAGGAGGCTTCTGCAAAAACTTAGCGGTGAGAAAGATGGCTTGCTCAGGTGTGGGGTAAAACCTCCATCGGTGGAAACCTTTCAAAATACATGGAACAAATCTCTGCTAGAAACAGTGTCTGATCTGCTTTAGGCAGGATGATGGACTGGACCCTCTTGTGAGGGCCACTGGAGCCCAGCTTTCCTCTCACGAGCAGCACTGCTGCAGCCACTGCCTCCTGTAGGGTCTGAAAGAAGGCAGCATCTCAATGCAGGGGTTTGGGTATGGTGCCTGCATTTTTCCCCCTTCTCTCATTTTCCAGGCTTTGGGAACAAATCTTAAATGCTCATCAAGTTTCAAGACAACAAATTAAGTAGGTCACATCACAACTTTGCCAGCGGATTTATTTTAAAAGAGTAAACCAGTGATGAATTCCAAACAGCCTCTTTTGGTAAAGGCACCATCTCCTCTACAACTCAATTTATGGTGTTAGAAGGTTGGTATTTTTATGGCACTTCTCTTCAACTTAAAAGGAAATTTTTATGAAGACACTTCAATCACTTTCTTTCTTCTATTTTTTTTTAAAAACATATTAGAAAGGGGTTTTTTGTGTGTGTTTTCAAAGACAGTGCTTATATTCTGGTTGGAAACTTCTTTTTTTTTTCTTGCTGAGGATTTCATCTGGATCAGCTTCCTGAATTGCTGAATGAACACCAGGGTGAACGCAAAGGCTGGCAGGAGAGAGGTAGTGAGCACATCTGGCTGGAGGCAGGGGGTAAGGAAAAGAGACAGTCTTAGTGAGGAGAACAAAGGGGATCCGACCCCTTGTTGCTTTTCTGAGGGTCTACCTACACCACCAAAGGCAGTCACAGCCATGGGATGGAAACTTGTGAGCGATGGTGATGTAAAGGCACAGCTGGCCCTGGAGCTGATTTCAAGTTGTAGCTTTTGTTTTCCTTCCAGACCCTGTGGGGATGCAGCAGGTTCCTCTCTGAGGTCAAGACATCTCTGCCACAGCAGCAGCAGCAGCACCCGCAGGTGTTTGCTCCCCCTTTCCTGTCCCCTGGTGCTGCTCTGTGGGCATCCTTGTTTTTCCCAAGCATGAGCCAGTGCAGAAGAGAGGCAGGAACCTGTCCTGGCAAGCAGCCCCCTGCCCCACTGTGGCTCCTGTGGTCAGGCAGGTGTTTAATCCCAGTGAAGGCTTTGCAGTCTGCTGAGCAGAGGGGTCAGGAAAACACTGCCCAGCTGGAGCCAGGACATGCCACAGCCCTTGCTTCCGTGGGCTCTGCATCCCACTGTCAGCACTGTTTGCAGGCTGCACACTGCAAAGGTGTCTTGTGCCGGCAGCTTCTCTTGGGGGAGGTTTAGAAGCACTCATCCCTCTTCCCCTCCCTTTCCCATTTCCTAATTTATCCTTTAAAAGGAGGACAGACTGTCTGCCTGAGCCCTGTCTGGCACCAGATGGGAGGTGATGGCTAGGGCTGTGTCCCAACCAGTGCCCATCCAAAGGGCTTTGCCAGATCCAAGCAATCCTCTGTGACGGAAATGCATGTCCTGTGTGCTTCCATCACGTGTGCTTACACAACTGGCTTTGTGACTCACCCTTTCGGCTTCTGCAGTCGCATTTATTAAACTGAAGGCTGAGGTTTCACCCCACAGAGAACAAAGCCCTCCTGGATGCAGGACATCGTATCACGTGTGAGTGGCACATTGCAGAGAGCTGCTGAGAGCAAATCCTGCACCGTCTGCACTGGCTGCATCCACCCATTCCCTGCTCTTGAGTATTTGTCTGCGTGCTGCTCTGAGGTGTGGACAGTGTTTAACCTGGGCACAAACTTGTTTTTGCCTCACACAACCTGGTGGCTGCTCAGTTTCTGTCTAAACCACTGGTGGGTATGAGACACAGTTACTGGAATCTTCAGGAATATCAGCATTAATGACACTTGTGTTTCAGTGATCTTTCATAGTAGTACTTATGCTTTTAGAAGTAAGGTGGAGCCCTATGGGAAAAGGGATTTGCAGTCAGGTCCCAGTTTTGCCACAGTCCTTCATCACTGACTTTAGCCAGGTTAATTCTCTTGACACCATGAGTTTTCCTAATATTACTATCATGCTTTAAAAGCTATGGGGAAATTAGGTAATGAATATTTGTTGAGCTGAGATCCCCAAGAGGGACTTAGAGATGTATTGTAATGTGTCATAGAAATGTTCTGAGTATGGAGAACCACACCAAGGTATGGTTGTGATCCTGCTGCTTAAGCCTGTCCTGTCCCACTGTGTAGGGGCTGACTATGGCTCATAAGAAGCCTCAGTAGATCACCAATTTTGGTTTTAACCTAATGAGAAATTCTGTGTTTGTAGAAAGGCCTCAGCTCCTTCCCCATTTTGACTGGAAATCCTGCCCATGGTGGAGGATATGGTTTAGTGGGCATGGCGGTATTCGGTTGAAGGTTAGACTTGATGATCTTGGAGGTCATTTCCAGCCTTAATGATTCTAGGATTCTGTGGATGCTCTCAGGAAGGGCTCTGCTCTAGGCCTTAAGCTAACAGCTGAACTCTGAAACCATTTGGTGACGTGCCAATAACCTGAGGAATTTGAGTTACCACAGCCTATGGTTATAGGCAAGTTCCTCTGCATGGAAGTACTAAAAACCTCACCCATATGTGTTTGTGTGGGATCCACCAAAACCAGCACAGCCTCCTGTCTGCTCAGGCTTTGAGCCCTTTGTCTACAGTGCTGGTTACAGCTGGCTTTTGCAGTGGGGCTGCTTGTCCACGAGAGTTGAACGGGGACCCTCAAATGGTCCCAGTTAGCTATGGTCTGCTCAGCAGAGGTGCCAAGACAGCTGACACTGTTTTCTTCCCAGGAAGAATCTGGAAGTCTGCAAAATGTGCAGTGTTTCACTTCCCATGTTTTCCTCCCTCAATGAACCCATCTCATCGTTCTTTCCTCATTTCTTTCATTGCCAGGGCACAGTGCAGCCTGAGCATGCAGGTGAGGAGCTCCAGCTCCAGATGAAGAGGTCTGGTGGGTTGTCAGCAGACATCTGCCCAAGGAGGGCATGGGATCAGGGAGCCCAGATATTGAGATACTGCTTTGGTTTTGTTACAGGCTCCTCTGTGACCACCAACAGCTCTGGAAACTGCCCTCTATTTCCAGTTCATTGCTTCCTAAACCATTTGCTTTGCAAAACTATTGCAAAGCTTGATTTACAAAAGTGCTCTGAGGCCTCGGGTGTGAAATATTGTGACAAAAGAAGGCATTCCAGCTCTTTATTGCATCGCACATTTTAAATCATGGAAAACTGGACTAAAATACAGTAAATTTAGCATTAAAAGGACTGCTTTCCAATTGCCTGTCAGGATCCCTTCAGCCTCATAACTGTTTTTGTGTGAAGCAATGAGTGTAATGCCTGTTGATAGTTGTTTGTTCCCTTGTTGTCTTGAAGTTGCTGGAAACAATTTACGAGTTACTCTTGCTTAACATCTAGGAAGAGAAGAGGATGCAAAATGTTTACTTGCTTCTTCTTCGTAAAGAGTTGATTCCCAAAACAACAGATTGGGCTACAGATGATTTGAGCCTTGCTGTTGGCTTCAAGGGGTGAAGGCTCTGGTCCTTTGTACCCCCACTGCTTGCCATGAGCAGAAATGTGGGTGTCAGGCTCAAGTTCCCTTTGCCACGCCTGTGTGTTTCAATGGCATTTGTGCCACTCCCATTAAAGCAAAGGCTGCTGTGGAAAGAAACATTACCTGAAGGATGGGATAATGTACTCTTGGATACCATGTGTTGGTACGGAGTGTTTTCCCTGCAGTACAGTCCCACTCACTGGATCTGCTCTCCTGCTGCTTGTGCCACTGTCCTTTTACTGCCAAACCCAGTATTTTGCTCACCTTAAGCAAATTTGAAGACAGTGTTCAAATGTTTTTTGATCAGTCAGGGTTTGTTTTCATACCTTTTCTTCCTGCATGCATCTGTTCATTGACTGGCCAGAGTGGATGGGGGCCTGAGCAATCTGTTCTGGGGGTGGCACCCCTGCCCATGGCAGGGGGGGGTGGAACTGGATCACCTCTGAAGTCCCTTCCTATCCAAACCATTCTGTGATTCTGTGACTGAGGAATGGCATGTGGAATTGCAATGCAATGAAAGAGTTTCTGAGGGTTTTCTAAACCACAGTCTCCCTTCGCAACCTGTTCAGGGATGCCAACTAATGCTGTGGGGAGGATGTGATCATCTCCCAGGGACTGCACAGCTCCCACAGCACTGAAAGCATCACAATTTGTTCTGTTTGACTTCCGGCAGACGGTCTAATTATATGAAAGAGCATCACTCTCCATTTGGTCAGAAGATGTATTCTGAGCTAAGTTTACCTAATGCTTTCCTGATTTGTGTGGTTTTTGCTCATTTTTTCTCCCTGCCTTGAGCTGGACAACAATGTGGTCTTAGTCCAGCAATCAAACATGAAAGAAAACCCATATGTATAAAGTACCCTCCTCATGCTGGAACTTATCCAGAAGAGATAAATTGTCTTCATACAGGAGGTCTGGATTTGTCTCTCTGCCCATTAAAAAAAGGAAAAATCTGGCATGAGAACTGTCTTGGGATAAGGGCAATGCAGTGGCCATTGCCAGTGGTGCTGAGCTGTTCTGCCGGACCTGAGTGCTCAGGGATGCAGTGAGGCCTTTGCAAAGCCAGCACAGGGCAAGCTGTGGTAGGAGAGGGGCTGTCACTTGTCCCCTGTGCCCCAGGGTGAGCAGCAAACATATCCTTCTCTTAGAGAAGGATTTCAAGCCTTTTCACTGAAGTCCACACCTGGCTTGACCTGAAAAACTCAGCCAGCGGGTAGGAAAGCTGGGAGTGCTGGTCCAAAAAGGGCCTGGCAGCTCTTGGCATTTTTGGGGGTGCAATGACATGGTGGTCACTGAGCTATTGGGGGGTGATATTGCTGCTGTTTCCCTTCTAGGTTTTGCTGCCTATGAACCTCTCAAGGGCAGGTTGGATGGACCTCTGAGCAATGTGGTGTAGTGGAAGTTGTCCGCACCCATGGCAGAGTGGGTGGAACTAGATGAGCTTTAAGCTCCTTTCCAACCCAAACAAACCATGGTTCTCTCTGGAGGGGTCTGGATTTGAAGATGTTGGAGAGCAGCTCTACACCTGCTGAAAGCAGTGGGAAGTTTTGCAGAAAGCAATCTGTGGGAGAAATAGGTGGATATTCTTGGGAATAAATAAATCTCACGGTTTCTATTAAATTTGCTCTACGTATTCAAGCTCTGTTCAAAAAGACCTCTGCAGCTCATGGCAGAATTTCTAGCCTGGAGGTGTCAGATGGAGCACATAGGCCAGTGGGATTTCCTGGCCTTGCAGATCTTCTCTTCTAAAGCTGGAATTATCTGGCCCCACCACCTTTCAAATGCAGACAAAACACAGCCTGACAGTGACTTAGACACCAAAGCTGGGCTCTCCTTCCAAGTGTTCCTCTGGCCCCAGCTCCCTGTGTGGCTGCCTGGGTGCAGTTTCCATCCTAGGACCGAGATTCAGATTGGCAGTGCTGACTCTTGTATCCAGTTGGATCTAAAAGTACTCAGCTCTCGGGGCTTCCCACCTTCCTCCTTCCCGTCAGTGCTGAGCAGTCAGACACAGAGCATGCCACTGCTTTCCCTCTGGCTCGCAGACTGAATCCGCGGGGCAATCCCACCGGCTGCAAAAACAACCCTGCTTTTCCAACCAGGCCACCCAACCTAGCAATGATGGATGCGGTTGTGTTTGAGGTTGAGTCAGCTTCCTCCCCCACCTCCAGCCTGTGCCACTCTGGTGGCTTCGTGCCTCCTGTCTGTGTGCTGGGAAGAAGAGGCCAGGTTCCCCTTTCCTGGTGGGAAAAACGACCCGAGCCAGTGCTCTGCTGTGCTGTCGGTGGTGCTGGGAGGGGGCAAAGCCGGGTGGCTGATATGGGGGTGAGAGGAAGGGGGCTGGCCTTTTGAGCAACAGCCACATTAAATTACAGGAGTGCTGAGGGCTGCGCCGCTATGGGCAAGGGCAAAACCCAGTTATTTGTCAAGGTTAACCACCGCCATGGAGCTCTCGCGGGCAGCCGGAAGCTGTGGTGCAGCCACCGCTGTGCCGCAGCCTCTCTGAGCACGCGGCCATGGGCGCAGTTATTCAGGAAAATGGCTCAGGAATGTTTCCTCCCCTTACACCTACCAGCTGCACCTTTTAATTTGGCTTTTCTGGGACTGTGTACCTAGTGGTGATTTAACACGTGGTGAAATATTTGGAGAATGGCTCTGTGAGTAGATGGCGAGGCAAGGGAAGTCCTTAGGATGTAGACACTGTATTTTCTTTGCTCAGCTCCTTTTCAAGATTTGCTTTGTTCCTTCTGACTTGTCCCTCTCTGAGACCATCCTCCTTCAGGATATCATTATCCACATGCTGATTTAAATTGGGATGACCCTTAATGAGGCCACTTTGTAGTTCAATGTACTGCTATTTCCTCCCCACACTGGCCAGCAGTCCTTTCCATTCCTCTTACTTCATCCTCTCAACCCAAAGAGACTCCTGGCGTTTCCCAGGCAGGCTGTAAGATGAGGGTAGTGTAGGGGAACTGATACACCCAATTCAGGGTGTTCAGATGTGGTTACTGCTGCAGGGACAGTGGCAGACCTTGCTGTTTCTCCAAGCTGTCATTTGCTGGATGTGCTGGAATAGCTTGGACGTTTGCACATGAGATGGAACTGTGCTTTTGCCTCCTGGTGGGAGCTGGCTCCTGGATGGAGATGTCATGCCAGGCTGGATGCCCTGTGCTTTTTGGCATAACAGAACTGTAGCAGTGCTGGCATGCACCTTAAGATTTGCCCTCATGATTTTTGGCAGGCAGGAGGTGTATGAAGCCAGGCTGCACTGTGGTTAGAAGGTTCTCCCCATTGGCTGCTTGATGGTGAACACTGCCAGGGACAGTGGGACACAGGGGTCCCTGTGTCTGCATGGTCCAGTACTTCCCATTTCCTTACCTGGCTCATGGAGCCCTACTCAGGCAGATGGGGCTTTTCCAAGGCCAGCTTTGTCCTAGTTCTGTGTTTCACAGCTGAGCAACATCCCCTTAAGAGCTGCCCCTGGGAAGTGAGGAAAGGGGAATGGCTGCAGCTTGGATTTGGGGACAAAGGAATGGGCTAAGCACAACAAATCGGTTAAGCACAGCTGTGCAGAGGCAGGAGCCAGCCTGGAATATGGTGCCTGGAGTGGAAACTGGTTCCCAAGCCTTCTCTGCTCCCCAAACTTTCTGACTCACATCCTGTATCCACCACCATGGTGTGCAGATGCTGTCCCTTGCTTCAGGCATGTTTCAGAGTCTTACCAGAGTCCTCCTGAAATCCATAAGTGAAGCACTGTTCTACTTTAAGTGAACCATTGGTCAGGCCCGTAATAAACAGCAAGCTCTGACATTTAACACATGTAATACTGCTTGTCCAGTTTTAAAAAGGAAATATTATCTAAGCGCTCCTCTGAAGACTAGAGCCACCCACACTTAGCTGTGTTAGGTTTGGCCAGTTTGACCTGTGCAACATTGCTATCACTTCCAGAATATAACATTGTGAACCCCTTATAAAATGTGCAATGTACAGAATGAAAAGTTTCTCTGTATGTTTAAATATCTTCCCCCTCCCCAATCCTTCTTGTGATAGAGAACAAATAAGGAAAAAATTTATAACTCCCTGAACTGATAGAAAATTAGCACAGTCATAAAAGGCATCTGTGGCCTTAGCAGTGCAGCTGAAAAGGAAGAATGAGTAAACCTGCCACTCAGAAAGTAAGAAGCAGAGCTGAAGAATGACTGCTGCCATTTTAGCCTCCCAGCCTTTCTCCTCCCTGTGCAAGTGCAAAAATAGCCTCATGCCCTGTGCAGGAGGCACAGAAGGGCTCTGCCGTGGGACCCTTTCTGCAGGCACCACTTGGCAGCAAACCACTGTACAGCGCATGACTAGAGGATATCCTAAATTAATTTACATAGACATATAAATATATGCATGTGTGTGTTTTCTGTATGAAATATGAAACCAGTGATTTCTTAGCCAACCCCTTAATTTGTCTGAAACAGCACAGGCATAATGGAAACTGCCCACACATTTTTCCATTAAAAGTTACAAAGGGAAAGAAGCGGGGAATTGGTGATAGAAAAACACATGCTCTCTCAGCTGGCACAGAAATGCCAGGTGGCAACACACACTCACTCCAGTTTGCAGAGAAAAGCATCATCTTTATTCTGGTGGTCTTCCTGCTG
>NW_008240228.1:1488145-1497283 GCF_000691975.1 Corvus brachyrhynchos
CAGCATGCTGGGTTCCCTGTGTTTGGAGGGGAGGGACGTGGCCGTGCTGGTGCCTGTGCAGCTGGATGCAGGGAACAGGAAGAGTTTCGAGTTTGTCCGTATCTGTTTTGCAGGTTTCCTCTTCTGGGGGAGAAAGAGCCTTGCCATGCCACTGTCCCTTGTGTGGTGCTGGATGGTCCTGCGGGTGACAGTGGAGCTGCAGAGCAGCTGTGCCTGGGTGGGTTATGAACATGCTCTGACAGCTTCCTGCCCCTGCTAGGAGTGGCACGTGCCAGGTTCCTGCACAGTCTGTCCAGCCTGACGTGACTTTCTCCAGGGAAGGATGAATGTGTGACTGCTGCTGAGAGCTAAAGCCAAACTGCTATGAGCCATGCTGGCTGCTGGGTGGTTCCAGGGGCATCCTGACGGAGAACAAAGGAAGGGGAGAAAGGGAAGGCCTGGGGGAGCCCTGGTGGCTCCTCAGAAGAGGCAGCTCCCTAGGTCATCACTCAGCTCTCCCTCACTGCCTTCCTGCTGCCAGCCAGGGAGACACCACAAGTAAGGCACTGTGGCATTAAGGCCCTGCCATTTTGGCAGGGCAGATTCTTCAACAGGAAAAGGTAACTTTCCTCCTTTCCTGCCTTCAGCTGGCCTGGCCCCACTCAGCTGTAAGTGTCAGGTGCATCCGCAGCTCATTGCAGGCAGCCCTACAACCTCACCCCGAACGCTGTATCTGGAGCAGCCCCACGAACTCACCAGCATTTTTCCAAAGAATGCCTTGTGTTGACAGTGCTAACCAGTCTGCACAGCGGGAGGGGGGAAAAGCAGCTGGTAACTAATGCAGGGCTGTGGGGATTTGTGGATGTGTGTATGGTTCTGGTTTTTGCTATATTGTCCTATAACCCATATGCATCACTGTGGGTTATGTTAGTGGAATTTTGCTGCTCAGCAGCTGTCCGGGCAATGTGAAGCCAGGCCCACTCATCCTTTTAACCATCAAAGGTACGATTCAATCCATTTATGGCTGCCTCAGGGCACTGCTCCACACATCTTTCACAGCAGCTGTGCCAGCTTAATGCTTTCCCACCAAGTTGACTCGGAAGTTGTGCTGCAATCTGTATCAGCTGATTGATTGGGGGTTAAAAATAAGTTGGATGACTTGACTGGCTCCTTGTTTAAGTTTCCCTGTTCAGTTTTGCTTGTTTCAATCCCTCCCATATCTTTGGTTGAGTGTTCCAATGTGCCTGCTCTGTGGTTATGTAAGAAACGTAACGACAGCTTCTCCTAACCGCCAACCTGTGCCTGGGAATGTGAGCCACAAACCCTTCCTCGAGGCTTGTTCTAATATGAACAGCCTTGTATTTAAAAGACTGAGCCGTATTTGGCCATGGTAAACTCCAGCACCTTGCTGAAGTCTACTACACAAAGTCATTTCACGTACAATTTTGGTCATTGGAAAGGTGATAAAGAAAACAGAAAATAAAATATGCAGCCCAGCCCTGGATGGATCATAATTTATTATGAAGTAGGACAGACTTTGTTTTTAATAAAAACTGCTGCTTAGGACAGCAGACTCTCTCAATCTGCGCTCCAGGACTCATCCTATGAAACACCTGGTAGGTCCTATCAGAAGTTATTTGGCTCCCTCAGAGTTTCCAGCCTTGGCAAATTACGAGCAGTAAGACTTGAAACTTTGTGCGTCATTTCATTTATTAGAATAATTTTTCCTTTTCCCCGACACTTTATGTGTTATGTTCTTTATTAATAGTGTAGTAGCATTTCTCAATAGCACCATAATTTACTAATCCACAAAGGGCAGGGATGTGTTTTATATTTCAAGAATTGTGACCAACTGCCCTCTCATCTCGCTCCCAGAGAAACCTGAGAATGTTGTTCCCCCCTACACTGTTAAGTAAGAAGCAGAGCTTTCTCCCTGAAAATACCTGTCTTCCCTGTGAAGTGACTGATCCTGGAGATCCTTGTGCCTTTCATCCATCTGCTGTCAATTTAACTGGCTCCACGAGCTAGTGGCGCCTTCGTATGACCTTGCAAGAATTTACAAAATCTGGTTTCTATAAAAAATAAGGGGTGATCCCCATGTTTACCCTCTTGCTCAACTAACCATGTTTTGTTACTACCAGCTTGTACTAGAACATATCCACGTCTTCCCCACCAACTCAAGTCTGGATCTGGGATGACTCCCATGACTTGGCCAAGTTTTCCAGCTGCCGAGGTTACCTCAGCAGACCAGTTGCTGTCGCAGATATGCGGTGGCTTTGCCCAGACCGCTGTGTTTCTGGAGACCTGGGGCCTGAGCAGGGCTGGGGTCTGAGGCCCAGCAGATCCAGGAGAGCCTCCAGTATGGGTCAGACTGGGTGTGCCCGGCCTGGGCTGCCTTTGAACCCCCTGGTTTGCACCATCTGGGCAGACCAACACAAGCCTGACCCTGCCCAGCCCAGCGGGGTTGTTGTGCCCGTGTTTGTGCCAGGGGCACCACGCACATGTCCGTCCATGAGCTCACAATCAACCAGACCTGAGAGGCCAACAGAGACACAGAAAAGATTTACAGGATGCCACAGAAGGTTTGGAAGGGACATTAAATATCATCTATGTGTGTCTGTATATAGCAGAGGCAATTGTCTTTTGTGTCTGTCTTGAATCTTTGAGCTCAGACTGCGATGCCGGTTGGCTTTACCACTGCGTGAGGTTCCACATGTGCCTGTCAGACCACATAACCCCAAAATAGGCATTTCTCTAGTGACATTTAGCCTTAGTGTTCCAAATGAAGACACTGACTTGCAGCAAGGCAGTCTTTCGCAGGATGGAACTGTAAGTATTTATTTACCCAGAGTGTAACTTTTATCTTTCATCAGAATGCAGGTATGAGCTGCTTAATGACAGGATTATGTATGTAAACTTGCACTTTATAAAAGTTTGGAAATAGACCTTTGCCTAACAACAGTCATGTTCTTGGAAATCAAGTTCCATCTACAGAAGCCTTTCATGTTATAAACATATCCCGCATGTGAGTCATCGTTACAATTCAATAAATACTTTACAAAAATAATGCTAGCTTTTTTAAAAAAATTAAGACATTTTAAGTCACCAATAATTCCTCCCAGAGAGCTTCCCTTAAAGAATAGCTACTTCTGTAGGACACTGCACTCAGCATGAGAAAACTGGGGGAAAAGGGCTGCTTGTATCTTTTATCCCAGGGAACTTGTGGATTCCACTTTTACTGTTCTCTAAAAAAATAAACTTCTTTCTTTTCTTAAAAGAAAGAAACAAGCAGATCCAAACATTCTTCATATTAAAAACTGGGAAGGAACTGTGATCTTTTTTTTGTCCTTTGACATGGATTCCTCCTCTGCCCTCACTCCTCCAAAGAGTTACAGCATTCTCGGTTCACAGGTAGCTGCTCTAGAGATGTAAGCCCCAACAGCTGCAGCTCCGTATCCGAGATGTCTCCAGGAGTGGGCTGTTTGTAACTCTTGCAGAACCACTGCATCAGGACATTTTCTGGCCTGTGTGAAAATTACAGCTACAACTTCCTGCAAGCCTACCCCAGGTGGACAGCAAAGACCTGAGATAGAAGGTAACAGGAAGAATTCCAAGAGAAAAATTGCTAGGGATTTTCTATATTCACTTCTGACTATTACCCTTCCAAAAAAAGTTCTTCCCTTCTTAGATAAGACTAGTCGTTAAACCAATTACAGAGAAAACTGATGCAGTAGGTGCATTAATCTTGTAAACCGTTCCCATATGGAAGAGTACATTCTTCAATCCCACTGTTTATAATAACTTTTAAATATGTGCCTCCTCTGCTGGGGCCTTGGGGCCTGATGGTGATGGCAGCTACCCCCCAGCCCCTCCACTATGTTACAGATGGGAAATAAAATGAAATGCACATTATTACATGAACATTATTGCAGTATAAAATCCTATCAGGACAAGATTTATGTATGTCTGTATGCAAAAATAGGTGTGTGTGAGACAGAGAGATACGTGTTTATAAATTACACACACTATGAAAAATAGTTATATATTATATTACAACTATATACATTCATTGGAAAGGAACTGATCAACCCCTGTGGAGGAGCCAATGCAGCAGCCATCATCAGTTCTTTGGCATCCAGGAAACGAATGCTATTTTGTGTCTGAAGAAGAGGAAAATCTTCTCAGTATTCCCTTGCTTCTTGAAACTGCTTGTAGTAGTCTTCGTCTGATGGGTTTTCTGTACACTTCTGTCCATTGTTGGGAGGCCGGGCTTCATTGTAGCGGCTCCAGTCACCTTTGCATATGATCCAAGGCAGAATGTCCACTTTGTAGTGGAGTTCTGCTGAGAATTCGATGCTGATCAGGTTCGGCGTCCCTGCCCCTTTGCCCCTGGTGATCAGCTGCATGTTATCATCGTAGCAGCAGTGCTGCGCTGCAAGCGTTGTGCTTTCCAAAGACAGCATGGAGCGGATGCAGTATCGTGCCGTGGGCTTGTAGATCTCCAGTTTTTCCTTGGGACCACTCGCATCTTTCCAGCGGAAGTTCTTCCTCTTAAGTCGATCGTAGATCTCAGCGGTGCTGTACGCAACTTCTCTGGGGTAGGAGCACGGGCAGCTGGGAAGATCGTTGACCACTTTGTGCATGTATTTCTTCAGGAACTCGCTCTTGCAGCTCATCCATCTCTCACAGCTATCAGTATCTGTTTCAGGGCAGGAAATGGAAACTTAAGATACATTAAGCAGCATCCCAGTTCATGTGATCAGTGATAATAAATGAGTCAAGTGTAGCTGCTCAGCACCAGTGCTCTGCTTTAGAAAGAAAGGGCAACCACAGCTTGCTGCCCTGCCCTCAGTATATCACTGTGCTCTCTTGTCAGGTAAAGAAATCATGTGTGACTGACCATATAAGTATATGACAAGATATATATGATAAGTATATCACTATACTCTTGTCAGGTAAAGAAATCATGTGTGACTGACTTCAGTGCCTCAGGCAGTGCTAGTCTGAGTTACAGTGCAGAACCAGGCCAGTAGGAATCTGTGACACTTCTACCTGGCAAATTCTAATTAAGCCACTGATATGCCCATGCAGCACAAGAGACACTACCATGGGTTGATAAGCAACAGAAGTAGGGAAATCACAGTGATTTGGGACCAGTCTTCAGCTGGAACCCTTAGTCAGAACACACTCACCAGGAAAAACAGCAGTCAGATGTTGAAGTATTAAGTTTCAGACGATGCTAGAGATTACAGGATGGCAAGCAAGGCCTGGATTACTCTTTCTAAAGTTCATTCTGGGCCCTAATTCAGTCTTTCTTCTAAAAAACAAATAGTTTTTTCTATTTGGTCTCCACTTTCCAAAGAGGTACTTCAAGCCTCTGCAGTTCAAACATGGAGACTGACATCTTAGCTGGCAAATGAAGCCAAAAGCAATTCAGGTTCTAAAAGGGCATATACATCAGAGTGGCTGTACTTCAGGAGGAGTTAATGGCACTAGAGCCATGACGTATGGCTGGGATTAAAGAGGTTTGTAGACCAGTAGCATATTTAATACTGGCACTCTCTTATTTTGCAAGGCTCTTGTGAGAATCCAGTTAAACATCTCCTACCTAAAATATTATTTATGTTGTCTATATCTTTCTATGGGCTGTCAAAAAACCCCTGCATGTCTTGTTCCACACTTACTTCAGAGGACTCTGCAGGAGAGTAACTAACTGGGACCTAAAACTCTTAGAGCAAACACTCTTGCAAAATATTTACTTAGTGATTAGTGTCCTGTTTTTCTATCTCCTTAAAGAGTCCCATCCTGGCTGTCATTAACTATTGTGCCCTGCCACCATAGGAGGGAGGTGCTGGGTTACACTACTTATTCAATTAATCCAGCAGCCAGTGTCTCTGAGTGGCCACATTATGGTTTTGTTGGAGGGTCGAAAGCAGAACATTGCAGAGATTGGACTGAGTTTTAGATAGTTCAGAATCAAGCCATGCCCTATAAAATTGCTTTGGCTCCCCCCACTGCAGCACACAGAGCTATAAAAGCAAAGCACACTCATAAAAGTCATTGCCCTTTTTTTTTTTTTTTGATGTGACAGCTGTATTTAAAATGCTTTTATAGGGTCTTCCATTCGAGGCTATTTCAGCAAAATAATAAAGGTTTGATTTTTACCTCCTCCATTAATATGGAGTCTTACAGCTCTTTTCTGAATTAGGACAGCAAGTAACAATTTTATGATGAAACAAGCACAGGACTTAAGGGGAGAAAGATTCTATGACTGAAGCAAATGTTCAGATTGTAAACATAAGCAAGATAATAAATTACTGCTGTTACTGATATTTTTAGTGATAAACTCAATATCTTGGTTCCAAAGGACTAAGAAAACCCTAAGGAAGCCTCTTATCTGTTACTGAAGGATTGACTGTGCTGCTTACCAACTTCAAACAGTTTGGTTGCGTTGAAGTCTTCACTCCCTGCAAGTAAACTCACTTCTGTGGCAGCTGTCCGGAAGGTATCTTCGATCCCTAAGACAAACACGTGTTAGTGGTGCTGGTGTTTTCCTGTTAAAACACAATGGAATCAGCTGCCTCCTTGCCACCCATCCTTCCCCAGGCTCTGCAAGGTGCTTTGATTTGGCAGGGGAGCATTCTGAAGTTGCTGCTGGACTCTTCCTTTAAAAGCATAATGACCAAGGAATCTGTGCTGTTAGGAAGGTAAAAGAGAGCGACAGGCCTGGAGACAGGCGAGTAAGTTCATCTCCATAAGTGAGCAACCATTTTTCAAGGAAAAATGATTCTGTTACAAGAAAATTGGTGCTTGTTAGTCTCTCCCAATGCTAGGGAGTTAAAAGGTGTGAGTAGGCAAGAGATAACCAACCTCTCCAAGCAATTCCATCCCCGTGATTTATAGCTATCAAATAAAATACCAGGATCTCAGCATATCAGGATCTACCAACAACCTCCAGTTAATTGTTTGCTATCAGTAGAGAGACACAGAGATTGCCAGAAAAATGATCTTGCCAAAGTAAACAGCTTTCATTACTGCTTTACTTCAGCCTATTGACCAGCCCAATGTTTCTGTGCCACGTAGGCTTAACACAAATATCTCCTCAAAAAAACTCAAAAAGGTTTTAGGTTTTTTTTTCCTTTCCTCCCCATTGAATTAAAGACCTCTAAAGAGAGCATAAAGATCTTTAATATGTGATAACTATATGGTTAATAATGAAGTCTATTCACCATCCATCTTCTTGCCAATGAACTTTCTCCCGCTCTCCTGAACTGGGGCATAATGGTGGCTTGCAAAGGTTCAAAACAGCCTCAGGCCAATTTTCAATAAAATTATCATACAGTTTTGCCTTAACTCCAGCACTAGATGTAGAATAATAGATACCCAAGAACCCATTACAAGGCAGTAATTCACTGCTGGAATTATAAACAGCAGAAGCTGAGCTTTGCCCTTGTAATTTTAAAAATGTCAGCACAGCCTCAAAGAGTGAATGTGTTTTGCTTGTGGATCGTTGGAGGTCTGTTATATGACATAATATATTCTTTCAAGTTTGCCACTGTTTGGTGCTAGCTGGTAATAAATACTAGACAATATAACTGGGGGTTACTTGCTTTTCTCTGGAATTAGCCCCTTATTATTGAGGTTTTAGGATGTATGAGAGCATGCAGAAATATTTTTCCCCTGAACTGCCTAGCAGTTGTTGCCTTACAATGGAGACATGAATCTATCTGCAAGTGAGAAACTTCTCTCCAACTCTCTCACCAAGTCTTCTAAATCTCCTTTCCAGCACTGCTGACATTTCACTTCCCATTAAAAAAGCCTGACCTACAGTTTAAGAATTTCTGCCTTTCTGAGTCATTAAGTAAACTGAGAGTAATGCATACCACCACAACTTGTGTTTTCACTTCTCTCTCTCGTCTTGGGAAGTAATGAACTTGCACCTATCCCCTGCATTGTGGCAGCTACTGCATGACAAATTGGTCTAAATTCAAACACACAGCAACATTTAAAAAACAGTTTTCCATAGCAGCTTCAAATTTTCATGATGTAGGCTTGAGTTCTCAGCCCTGCTTTTGCCAAAGTGAAGACTGGGTGATGGTAAGGACACTTCAAATGTCAAATCCTGTGAATGGGCAGGAACTAAGGCAAGGCTCCTTGGCCATATTTTCTGAATATATTCAAGCCAAAACTATACATTCCTTCATCCCTGTTCACCGATCAGGCAATGCCATTCACTGCACAGCAAAACAGGAGCTCACTGAGGTAACAGCACAGCTGGTTTGATATTCTAAAACAGCTCCAAATTTGTTTCAAGAGAGTAGATTACACCCTTTGGAATACAAAACGCCTGTGCACAAAAATGACTGCCATGACCCAAAGAAAGCCTGTACTTGTCTTTTAAGTCCTGAGGGATGGTGGACTGCATCTAGCAGTGTATCATTACCATGAATAAATGGTGTTGAAAATCGGTGTGTCTTTTCCCACCGGAACCCTCACCTTGCCACGGAACACATGGGCCCCAGGCTTTGCACACAGGAGGGCTCTCCCACCCCATGGCCACCTCTCCCTGCCCCCCCTGGCAGCAGCTCCCACGAACAGCTCCCACCTGGGCAGTTGGGCCTGTCGCAGGTGCGGGACTCGGTGGCCGTGCAGGCGTACCCACAGGACCTCGTGCGCTTCTGATTGCCACTCCCACAGGTGACGCTGCACAGGGACCACGGGCTCCAGTCGCCCTCGCCATCAACGTAATCTGTGCAAGGACAAACACGGGGAAGGAAATGAAGAAACAAAACTCCTACTACCCAAAACTACTGTGTAGTGTTTTTTATTAAGAAGGCAAAACAAGAATGGAATCCAGATGTCTCTACCTGAAGCTTGGGCTGAATGCCAGGCGCAAGCCTGCTGTTTAAATGGTTTTCACACTTGATGCTCCTCAGGGAAATGCATGCAACATTATTTGAAAAAATATTTCCTTTCTCTTTTGACCTTTTGGCAGCTGAGAATCCTCAGCTGCAGAGCTGGGTCGTGAACTAACAGTACACATCTATTCACATAATCTCCCTGCATACAGGAACATGTTTATAGACCAGACTAACCAGGCACAGGATAAATTAAGTTTTCTTTTTCATATTTTCAAAACACACAGACAAAGCACAACAA
>NW_008240228.1:1497309-1528762 GCF_000691975.1 Corvus brachyrhynchos
GGAAAGATGCATGTTGTTGGGATATGGGAAGCTACAGGGTCATGAGTGAAAATCACAATTTTGTTTTTCAGTCCCTTGAACAGGGTACAGATATTTCAGAAATACTGCTATGAGAACAGGGAACTGCATGCTCCTCTTGCACTGAGAACAACATGCAATTTTTAGTGTTTCGTGTGGATTAATAAATAACATCAAGTCTGACTATTTACTAGAAGGAACCTTCTGAAAAGGAGACATGACTTTATTCTCTTCTGGTAGAGAGCCAAAGGCACTGGACACCAGGTCTGTACCACAGAAGCTGGTGCTGCTGTGGGTACCTAAACTCTTCAGAACCAGCCTCCTTTGTGTGCTGCGTTCAACTGTTGCACATCCCACCATGTGAAGGCCACCAAAAAAAGCCCATGAACCCATCCCAGTTTTCTTGCCTTCCCACTGGCCTCCCCAGCTAAGGGAACATTTGTCTTAATGGTTTTCCCTGCAACCTACAGGAGATATTTTACTGACCCTGTGGTCATAACTTGCAGTCGTAGCTCCTTTGGGTTACACCACCATGCGTAGCAAAGCAAAATCTGGTTTAGTGGTTTTGAGACAGCCCTGTTCTATAGCTATAGGTAAGAGTACCTAAGCTACAGCAAGACCTGCCTTCCCTGGCCTCTGTGCTACACGAGATTCCTGCTCCCCCCACGGCCATGCTGTCTGTGGGCTTCCTGAGCTGGTTAACAGAACATGTAACTTGATTTGTACCATATGTAATGACTGACGACAACTCTGTGGGGTGCTATTAAACATTTATTGCCAGGAGTATGGCAAGGTTATATATCTCACTCAGAGCAAGCTGCCTAGATGTGAGCTCCTCGTGGCAGGGACCTTATGTATTTCTCCTCCTTTTCTGACATGGCTGATGATGGGGAAGCCACCACACCGGAATCAGGTGTCCACGGTGTGATGTGGTTGTGAACATGGCTAATGTCAGTGTGCAAGACCCATGGTTTTGGGGTTTGCCAGCAGACAGGCACCACAACAGTCCAAAAAGGCATCAGATATCTCAGGAAAATGGCCCTCTATGCCTGGCCCTGCTCTTCTTCCTAGCTCTTTTCCAACTCTTTTCTTTCCACAACAATGTGGTTGGCAAGGAGGAGGACAGGTGAGCAGGCGCAATGGCTGTCAAACAGTCCAGCCCAGGAGGCCCAGGTAGGGCAGGGAGAGACCTTGGTAGTCGCAGTGATGCCATGAAGGCTTTTTGCTTTGTCCTTTATACCCTTGCTATACCTTTTTACAACTTCTGTATTCTTAGTGCTTTTTGCCTACATTCTTGGACTTGTTTGTTCATCTAGGAGACTAAACATTTTAGAAGCTTCGTAGCTAGGGATCAGTGTGCCCCAGACCCCAAGGTCCTCTCCAGAACACATTCTGTAAACTACAATAGAACCATCCAGGGGAAGGCTCCTTGGGGAGGTGGGGCTCACTCGAGCCTCTCATTGGGGAATCTTTGATAGATATGCTAATTAGTAAGACCCATAGTGTTATACCAGATCTTTTGGGGGTGTGCATTGCAGTGTGCATTTCGGTGCATTCGACCTGGATGTGTGCATGTAAGGATTTTTAAAATAAATACCAATGTAAAATCCCTTTTCCCCTTCTAACCGTGTTTGACTCTTAAGACCAGGAAAAGGCATCAGCAAGAG
The DNA here is from genome assembly GCF_000691975.1 of Corvus brachyrhynchos. Lineage (NCBI taxonomy): Eukaryota > Metazoa > Chordata > Aves > Passeriformes > Corvidae > Corvus > Corvus brachyrhynchos. Next base: position 1,498,995 of record NW_008240228.1, read on the forward strand.
GAGAGAGAGACACACATAGGAAAGGTGTGAACATGTCAGTGGGTGCAGCATCTAAGCCCCACATGGGCAGGATCTGCTGCTACATCCTCCTGGACAAGGCCAATGGCACAGAGCATTTCAGGTTAGACAGAGGGCCAGGAGCTGTTTCCAGTTGGTTGGGTGCTCTGGTGTGCCGAAGAGAGCTCTAAGATAATTTTTAGACCTGCCTACCTAGTGTTTACACTTCACACTGTTGAATATACCATGTTAGATTTTCAGCTGGAGCTCAAACTGTTCTTCCTATTTTCATATTTGTAATTCTTACTATGTTTTTTCTACCACAATTATTTGTGAAAGCAATTTTATTTAACTTAAATGAATAACTACTATATGAATTCTTGGCAATAAACCCTGCCCACAAATAAATGTAGGTGCAAAAAGAGGGGATAGACTTTAATCTTCTAGCCACAAAATTTAATACGTATGTATGTGTTTAAACACACCATTCCATGAAAACTCTCTCTTGATTTTTAAGACTCTAGTACTTCAAGTTAGCCAAATCGTAGGAAAAATAAGGCTGAAGCAGTGCATGACAGGCACTCTGCAGCATCTGGGGAATAACAACAGAAATTCCAGGGTAAAAGTACTGTGGCTCTGACACCTTGTTCTGACTAAAGTTGTTTGTATTTACACACAACTTAAATTCAAGGGGCTCCTGTGAACACAGTTTAGCTCACCTCCCTTGGGTCATTCCCATGTGGACAGTCACAGCCTGTCAGGGCAGTGAATAGCTGTAGTTCGTCTCTGTTTCTAGTTTCTGCAGCTGTTTCATACAACAAGCTGAAAACAATTGTTTTTGCTGTGACACATCTGGAATAATATTACACACGCAAATACACAATGTTCCTGCTGCACATGCCACTCCCCACACATGCACCAACATAATTAATCTTATTTGTGTATCCACCAAATACTACCACGTTTCAGATCTTGCTTATTTATCCAATAGTTATATTTTGGTTCCCAAACCACCGCACAATTCTAAATTTGTACTTATCCTTACTCTAAAAATAAATATGAAACCTTGTTTCCTCTACTTTTAAAAAAAGCACACGTCGGACTAAAAAAAGGCACTCTTCTGGGATAACTGGTATGATTTTCAAGATTATAGACTTACTAGTGGAATGCAGCTACCACAGTACAGCTTGTGCATCTGCACAGATTTGTATTTAAAAGCTGATGAACAAAAGCCACATGTTGAAAAATTCTATTTTGCTTGGCCTGCTCTCAGCGATGCCTCACCATTCTCATTTCCCCCACGCTTGTTTTTTACAATCCCAAAATGCCCATACGAGGCCTGGAACGCAAACTTACCATACTCTGGCTGCTCCTTGGACTCAAATGTCCGGTGACTGGGTGCATGACTATCCCACCCACCGAGAGGGTTTAGGAAGTTGCTGTCCTCAGTAGTGCTGTCGTACTTGTAGTCCTGGTCCCCGCTGCTCATGCGAGTCAAGGTGGAGGACCTCTGCCACCAGTTCCTCCAGTCAGGCGATGGGGCTGGCCAGCTGGGCTTGCTGCTCTCCTTCTGCAGATCCTTGTCTGTCTCCGTGTCGGGGCCATCCACCACTTCAATGGTAACCTGTGGGATTCAGAACAGCCCAGTCTGACTGTCAGCGCCTCCTCCCGGTCAGTGGGAAACTTTCCACACAGCAAAGACGAGGTGCTGCCTGGCAAAGGGGCTGTGCAATACCTTTGAGTTTGCATATTGTAAACCATATGCGGATTACTGAGCCCAGAGATAGGCAGAGGATGAGTGATTCCTTCTGCTACCTCTGCTGAATCAGATCTTGGAACAAAGGCTAGGAAAAATCCTGCACAAAATAATAACCCATGCTGTGCCTAAAACCTTTGCAGCATAATTTTCTGCCTTATGGGGAATATGTGTTTAGAGCCAAACATATATGAACAGGAAAAAGAAAACCAAACCTGTAGTCTGTGCTGAGGCTGAATTTGAGGCAAGCATGAAGCACACCAATGTGCAGAGCCTGTTCCAAGGCCTTGGGCTGACTCAAGATGGGGCTAAGCAAGGCCATGAGTGTGAAGGTAAAGATGCAGAGCCCAGGTACCTCTGGGTTTGCGTCTGTCTTGCCCTCTGGCAGCAGTCCAGCTGTTACTGCTGCATGAAACCACACTTTGTGGCAGTGATGGGAGCCAGCAGCTCCTCTGACCAACGCTGAGTAAGTGACTTGCTGCAAAGCCCTCTAAAGTAGGTCCTTTTGTCATGCTGGAAGAGTATAATGACCTGTTATGGTCAACCTGTTTATGGTTTCTACAGAAGCCCAGAACCAAAATTCAGAGTTTGCTGCCCAATTCCCTCACAGACATCACAAATGTCAATATCACTGTGCATAAGAGCAACCCTTGATTGTTGCTTTCTGTGCTGAACAATGTGTAATTGTAAAACTCTTGGATAAATACTGTGTGTGCACATAGGTGGCTATTTAGGTAGAAGCAGAGACTAGCTGCCAGAAACCTTGGCTCTGTGAGTCATGCAAGCATTGCCTGGCCACAGATACATCACAAAAAGCTCTCATGTGTCATGCTAATGGGGTTCATTGATTACACTGGACTGGCTAAACAACCAGAAGTGACTCTCAAGATATATCTATAATGTTTAATAGGTATGGAGGCATTCTCAGCCTTCCAAGATGGTACACAGTGAAAATCAGGTTGTATAAAACTGAAATAACGTACAATTATGCTAGAAGTCATTTACACAGCTCTGTGGATGTGCATGGTGCATAAAAGATTCGTTTTATAAAATTGTTTTTGGTAAAATCACACACAAGGAAAAGAAAGAAAACGTCACAGCTACCTGTGACCCAGAGGGTGTGACATAGGAAGCAAAGAAGAACTGTCATACCCTCAGAGCTGCAGACAAACAATGCCCACACATCCTGTGTTTGGAGAAAGGAGATTTTGAACCTATTTCATGCTTTGCATTTTATCACAGACCAGGCCATTGAAATGAAAAAACTTTCAGGCTACTATGAAGCTCCACTAGGAGAAAGAGCAAGAGCAAAGGAAAGTGCAGCTGTCAGCCTAACAGCATATTTACACAAAAGGTATTTCACTCCCAGCCTAAATATGGAATTGGAACGATTACTTCATTAAACCTCAGTTTCTACAGACCAAGAATTAAAATGGATTTCATAAGCTTGAAAACATCAGGGTCAGTTCAGGCATTCAAAATTGTTTCATCTATCCAAGCAAAACAGAGTTTTCACAATAAATGAAAGGAAATCGCCTTACTGAGTGGCAACCACTGCCAGTGGTGGGGCTTTGGTACTCCCCACCTGGAAATTAGTACAACTCCAGTACTTTAGTAGCAAGTATTTTTAGGACCACACTAACTCTCTGAGCAGTGACTCAGCAAAGTGGGAAAAACCATCCCTCTGATAAAAAATAATGATAATTGCTCCATTTGCTTTGATAATCTGTAGCTGTGTGACAGTCAATCAGCATGAACTTGCATTATTTCAGCCAGGGACAATTTGAAGAACCACAGGAACTTGGTTTTAAATAACGATTGATGCTGCCAAGTCAGTTTAAGGAAAAGATGGTTTGCAGGGACAGAGAAACGTCTGCTGAGCTTGGTGCTACACTGGTGAGGAAAGGCAGGTGGAACACATGGGCTTGCAGTGTCATCAGACCCCACCAGACCTCCAGCAGCACTGCAACTAACTTACTTCCAAGACACATCTGTGCAATCAGATAGCCCCTGCAGTCTGTTTTTACCACTGAGGAAGCTTATTAGAAAGGCCTCTAAAATGAGTTTTCCAACACACAGCTAATTTAAAAACCAAAACCAGCAGAAGCAAAATCCAGTGTGGTAGTCTGACAAATAACGGTGTTCCTCTCTCCACTGCTTTAAGCTTTGATTACCAAGGTGTTTATTGTGGCATAAAAATCATACAGTGAAAGAAATTCTATAAAGAATCCTGGGATTGCCTGAACCGCCACTCTCGGAAATTAGAAGCCAGCTTCAATCGACTCTGGTGTTTTCAGGGACTTGGCTGTGCTCTGCCGAGCTCCATTTGACTTAATGGACTTTCCAGAGGCAGGGAGGAAATCAGTGCCTAATCCTAGTAATCCCTCCTCCAAAAGTTAGGGCAGACTTGTGAGAAGAGGCTGCTGTTTCAGGTGAGCAATTGCTCCCTTATCCCAGTCTAAAATTTTGAAAAGTCAGCTTTCACTAAATTCTTCCCAGTAGTTACAGATAGACTTACAGTGTTAGTCCATGACTGTACATACATGTACATGGCACTGAAACATGTAACTTGTTTCATCAGTTTCTATATTGGGGGCTGTTTACAAAAAGGAATAAAGAAATCAAGAACTAGAGAATAAAGACCAAGAACTAGAGTCATAAAGAACAGGCGTTCAGAGAAGCTCTGGAAAAGCTTTCATGCTGTATAAGTATTCCAGCTTACATGTTCTCTTAAAAATTAAAAAATAAATCTGCTTTAGCAATTCTATCTTGGAGACAATTTTAGAGGCTGATTTCTTCTTCCAGTGATTATCAAAACTGTAAAGATTCTTTTTTTCTCAAGCTTCCCAAAATGTCTGTGGTAACACAGTTCTTGTATAAATCCACAATCATCCCCAGAAGTATTCAAACCTAAAATAAAGCCACTTTTTTATGGTTGTATGAGCTAGGAATAAGGACATTCCTCTGACAACTGTTAAAAGCAGTTGGCGTAGGCACATTAAAACAACAGATTTGCAGTCAATTTCTAATGAAACAAGTGTATCAAGCACAGATGTATGCAGACACCAACATCCAATTTTCTCCTGGCCAAAAATATACAGAAGATAAATATTATCCCAGCCTGCTGGAGTGCACAAAAAGTTCTGTGTTCTTCGTCCTGTTTACAGAGACAATGTTTCTGAATTCACTTTACTGGTGTAAACATTGCCCCAAGCAACTGGAAGATTATGTTTCAGGAAGAACTATGTTTGTGATATCGTGCAAGCAGCAGATCCTACAGCATTTCTATCCTGTTTCTTTCATACAATCGATGCAAATTTTCAATACAGAACTTGCCATTCTGGTAAGATAGACATGCAAGTCAGCAATGAGGTAAGAATAACAGGAGAACAGAAACAAGTTCATTGTAAGAGATTGAAATGGTAAATCCGGCTTTACGCCACATGATTTTAATTAAAATGGTATCAGCAGTGATACCAATTTACTTCTGGTTGTGTCATGTCACTTAGTTTTCTGGACTTGAAAAGTGAAGGAACCTCAAACTCTGTTGGGAGCAAAGAAGACAATGTGACTTGAAACCTGAAATTTCTATTTAATGCTGTCAATCCAATTTGCAATCTCTGATGAGCCCAGCTGAACCCCAGAAATAAAAACGTGTTCTAGCTCTGAATTCTGTGCTCTGCAGTGAGATCTTGTTACAGCATGATGTTGAGAAACCTGCACAGCTCTGGTATTGACAGCAGCTTAACCGTGGCCCGCAGCCCCCGGCTCTGCCTGCACGAGTCTCTCCAGCTGGCCAGAGGAGCAACCAGCTCCTGCTAGGCTCCACTGTGCTTCCAGTGCTGCACCTGGCAACAACTGCTGTGCTGCTACCTCAAGGTATTAGACCTCACAAGCCTTACAAGAAACAAGCACTGCTGGAGCCCTCCAGCTCCTCCTGTGCTAAATTAGAGATCAGACTGGTAGGACTGGTCAGACACTGTTGAGTCTTCTGTGACAATACCAAGAGGGTGTTGCTTTCAAATGCATTGAAACCAGCAGCTTCAAAGGACAAATATAAGTGATAGCTAAAAAGTAAATCTAATAAAATGAGTAAAAAGTGACATTATGAGGCAGGTGGAGGTGAGGGAAATGGCCATGGGTGAACTTGGAGAAGAGTTGAAGTCTGCAGCTCTTTTTTAAAAGCAGATCACAGAGCCTTGTTTCTCTTTAGTTGTGTATGTTCCTAGAGTGGGTGGTTTTGTGTAGAAGTTCTTCTAAGACAAGGTAGTAACCCAGTAGGTATCAAAGAGAGAAAATAGGTAACAAATAGATAACAAAGCTAACACAGCAGCACTGGAGTGGTGTGACTAGTGGATATGGCCACAGGCCTCATGAAAAATGATAAAGACGTAGCAGGCATTAACTTCTTCCGGTTTAAAGCCACTCCTATCAATTACCATGGTTATCAACATGGTTTTAAACAGGAATCCTACCTGTTCCTGTGCAGTTTTCACCCAGAATATGTCACCTCTTTGAAATGTTTAACACATCCATTACGACTGGAGCTCACCCAGCTGTGTTTCAGCTCTATTGGTCATGAAGCTTGACCAAGATTTAAGTTCAGTGAGGAACATTAATATCCACAAAATGCCCTTATTGCCCAAAGAGGTTGTGATCTCCTTGTCCCTGGAGGTGTGACTGGGCTGGATAGGCCTCTAAATAACCTGATCTAGTGGAAGGTGTCCCCGCCCATGGCAGGGGGACTTGAACTAGATGATCTTGAAGGTCCTTTCCAACCCAAACTACTCTATGGTTCTATGAGTTTTCCCTTTCCTGCTCATTTGTCATGGTGTCGAGCACTGCTGGGGAAGCAGCAAAGCAGTGCAACAACAGAGCAGCAGACTACCTGTCCCTCTCACAGTGCACAACCCTGGGAGACCAGTAGTAGAAGAAAAAGGGGAGGGACTGGGCAAAAAGTTCAGTTGCAGGTTGAAACATCTGGCTCCAAACAGAGGGTTGGCTGCAAAGAGTGAAGAGGTTGTAGAAGGCTGTTTAGAACAGACAAGAAAAACCCATCAGAAATGGAAAATAGGCAGGTTCCTGTACACCTCCCATGTGACTTCGTTCTGCTACTCAGGGGTTAGAACAATTCTGACTGAATAATAACCCTGACCAATTACAGGGTCTGCATAGGCATCCCTTGGCTAGTCTGTCAAACAAGTGCAAACCTAGACATCCTAGGGTATTTTCCACTTGTGAAAGGAAATCTAAAAAAACCATGTGATCAGTTTTTGTAATCACCTTCTCATCTAGAAGTCTTCCAGGCATTGACAGAACTGTTAAAATGACAAAAAGGAAAACAAAATACCCCAAACCAAGCAGCCAGTCTTTGCTCAACAGCAGCTACTGTGGTTACTCTCAACAACCAGTGTGGAAGCACAGTTGAAACATAAAATGCCACTTGAAATGATGGGAGATTTTACAAGGCTAGAACACCACAGCAAGACCAGTAAGTGTTGTCCTGGTCTTGTATGCAAAGAGACATATTCATTTGGATTACTGCAGCTCTGACTGTTGCTTCTGAGGGTTTTCTAGAGACAGTCTGCTGTACTTAGGTTATCATCTGATAAATACGGCAGTACCTGGGGTAATCTGAATTCCTCTGATGGTGTTCTGATATTCACCAGTTCATCACTAAAAGAGCACACACCAGGGCATGATACAGCAAGTGCCATCTCACAGGAACCAGAGAAGGAATGGCCCTAAAGAAAACTCGCTGGAGTATCTTTCCCGCCTGCTTTTTTGGAAGAATTTTATGTCTCTTTCTTAGATTTTTAATTTCCCAGGTATAACTTCCATTAAAAAGATGTTATTTTTGGTCTATGCAGTAGAAGGAAAAAGAGGTTTTGAGTCTTTGAGAAGAAAATGTGGCCATTATGCTATCTTAAAACGGAAGCTGTTTTCTCCTTTCCAATTTCTCAGTCCTAGGAGGACTCTTTAAATCAACACTCCCAGGATTGTAACTTACAGAGCCAGGAGCCATTGTGCAAAACCAAAAATAAGCATCAATTCTGTTTTCACCTGCCAAATAGCTGATGGGAAATTTGCAAGTCAGCAAGTGTCACTATTTCTGTTCAGGTCAGTATAGTACTGTTTAAAAAGCAAGAATTCACTATAATCCTATTTTTCCTAAAAGAGCAGGCCAACTTTTACAAGCTTTAGGCAAAGAAATAAACTTTCTCTGTCTCTGTAAGGAATTAATGGGAGTTTTATCTCCATGAGGCTTGACCAGCTGCAAGACTGTCAACCAAGAACTTGAAGAAGCTTTGTATATCACTATTTATGCACCTAAGTAAGCAGAGTAAGTGCAGAGTAAATAAAATGCAGAACTCAGGGAGCCTGTTTCTGAAAGGGCTCATCCTTGTGCACAAGAGCTCTGCGATCAATGTTGTCCAATGCTTTTCAGTTTACAGGACTATCTTCCCAGTTCTCAGAGTCCAGCAAAACTGCTGACATAGTTGCTGACAAATTTCTGAGATCAGGTGGTGGAAAAAGAGGTCAGAGCAGCAGCAGTTACTATGAAGACAAGCCAGGGAACTGTTGCCATCTCTTTTATCTGTTCCCTGTGTCTAAACATTGTATGCTGTTACCACTCAGAGAAGGTTTTTGTTTCCTCCTGTCCTCCTCTGCAGTTTACATACTGTTCAAACAGTGATGTTACACTATTTGCCTCATGCCACAATCTGGGGCCCCTACAGCTTCCCAATCTTCCCTTCCTAAAGCTCTCTGGAATGGTTCTCCTTGCACAAGAGATGTTCCAACTTATCTACTGCGACTGCAAGGGAGTGACACTGTGGAGGCAGCTTGTTCTCACCCAGTCATGGAATCATGCACTGGTCTGGGTTGGAAGAGGTCTTAAGGATCATCCCATTCCACCCCCGTGCCATGGGCAGGGACACCTTCCACCAGACCAGGTTGCTCAGAGCCCCATCCAACCTGGCCTTGAACACTTCCAGGGATGGGGCAGCCACAACTTCTCTGGGCAACCTGTGCCAGAGCCTCCCCACCCTGACAGGGAAGAATTTCTTCCTAAAACTACTCTAAACTTATCCTCTGTCTGTTTAAAGCCATTCTCTCTTGTCCTATCACTCCATGCCCTTGTAAAAAGTCCCTCTCCAGCTCTCTTGGAGCCCCTTTAGCACTGGAAGGTGCTCTACGGTGTCCCCTGAGCCTTCTTTTCTCCAGGCTGAACAGCCCCAGCCCTTCAAGCCTGTCTCCAGAGCAGAGGTGCTCCAGCCCTCTTGAGCATGTTGGCCTCTCACCAGCAGATCTATTACATCTTTACATACGTACTTCTTAGACATATCAAAAGGATGGTAATTTTGTGGGCTGGGGGACTATAAGAAGCCAGGAATTAATTTAACCAGAAAACCAGATCTATTAGTGCATTGTTTTTATAAGCACTTCTTAGGCAGAACAACTTTTGAATTTATTGTTTTGGTTAAAAGAGACTGCTTATTAATGCCAATTTTGCTTTAAGGCTCTGAATTAAAAACAAATCACTCATTTTTTCCTCTCTCCGATCCTTGAAGTTTCAAGATGCAAGTGGCTTGTAAGGGGCTGTTCCAAACCCAAGAACAGTTTGAGGAATAACATATAACAAAGTTTCTTGCAGACAACTTTTTTTTACTCCAAGCAGCTGCTACAGAAATTAACTCTAAGTCTCACTTCCATACAGAGGAACACATTTTGACCTGAAAATGAAAGACTTGTTCTCTGACAACGTTTGGGGATGGTTGCATTTTATAATAGCATACCAAAAGCAAATCTGTTCACAAACAAGTTTTACACCAATTAATTGAAGACAGAAATTAAAATACCCACTTATTATCAATGAAGGTAATATGCTCCAAAATGGCAGTCACAAAGATGGGTTTAGTGTCACAAAGATGGGTTTAGTATCACAAACAGGTCTACATTGTCCTCCACACTTATGCAATCAACGCTATCCAAGGAGCAATTTAGAAAACATTTGCAATCTGTGCATTAACTTAGAGAGAAAAAGTATGTATTATGTATTTTTTATATATAATACTATGTTACATTACATTATATTGTACTATATACCTTCTCTATTGGTAGAGACAGATTGTTCTGGCTGCATGTCATGCAAGCCAAGCTGAAAGTTGTCTTGGTTCAGTAAAATAACTTTGTGTAAGTTATAAAAAAATCAGATGTTAACATAAATTTGTACCTGAATGTTGGGATTCTGCCCATTGATATCCGCTTTTGACAGGTCGGGGAAGTTTGGGAGATCCAGGAGAAAAGATCTGGGTCCATCTCTTTGCAAGGATGTATGCCCATTCTCCTGCCTGAATTGCTCCTTAGGGAATGGCTGGTGGGCAGCCTGGAGATCAGGGTATTCTCGTCGCTCCTCAGGGTTCAGGGTGAAACTGTCTTGAGGAGAATGGTCCTCTGCACTCAGTGTGTTCTGGGGAAGGAAAGCAAGGCACAATAATGACAACTGAGAGCGTGCAGTCCTGCCAGTGCCCCCCTCCCTCCAATGGCTGCAGCCTTACAGCACCCAGGCCCACGGCTCGCTACTGAAACACAAATCTGTAGCCAGCTGACACAAGATAAAACTCAGTCAGACTTGGGCCCTTAGCTCTCCCAGGCTCTTGAACCATTCCAGCCTCGTGGTGAGCACCTACACGTGGACACAAGCATCAGACTTAAAACGAACCTAGAAACATGAGGCTCTGAAGTAACCCCTGGGAAATCAAATGGTACCACATTAAACATGTCCCTAAAAATGCCGAAAGGCATCCTTCTTATAAATCGTTTCAGTTTGCTTTGTTCCAAAGTGCAGCAAAACCACTGACTGTTAAGGCCACGTTGAAATTTATGGTATTAAAAGATCCTACCGCTGAGCTGGCAACTTCTCCTTCTCTCCCCTCAGTCCGCAACAGCTTCCATCTCGTCTCTGTGTTCCTCACCCAATTTCTCTGGTCTTGAACATCTGAACCTTCCTTCCTCTGGGATCTCATTTTCATGTTTGCCTAATGGTGGGATTGAATTTCACCAAGCTGTGGGTCAGCGGTTAATGCTTTTGTTATTGTTGAGCGTACTTTTGGGTTTTGTAGTATATTACAGCAGGCTGCCTCTGAACCAGTAGCACTGCTGCCACTGCCTTTGACCTCACCAAGGAGACACATTTAGTATCAAAACACTGGCTCCCTGGGTTAGGACTAGCCTGGGGACTTGGGGAAAAAACAGCAGAGAAGTCCAATCTTCTTATGGCTACAAAAAAAAAAAAAAAGCATGGAGCAGATTCAGCACAGGTTTTGGGTTTGACTCAGCTGAAAAATTTTAGCTTGAGGTCTTAGTATGACTGCCTGGGGAGTTTTTATTTTCAGCTCATAAAGAGACAGCAAGCATGGAGAGGGTAAATGTTAAAGACCTATCTTTTAAAACAAGCACAATTAAAGTGGAATGGCCACATGTGGTTCTGGCTCTACTGAAGCATATTTTTGCCAGCATTTCTGGTTAAACGCAATCTCCATCCAGCTCCCCTGGTCCAAATTAAGCCATAGCATACCTTTAGCTAAGCTCTCAGATAGATAACAGCTCCAATGCCTTTTCTTTTATTTTGTGTTTATTTGCTTAGAAGGTTATAAATTGACCTTTAAAGAGATTTTACAATATAACCTGTGCGCAGTACAGGAAAATATTCAGTGACTTAAAATAAACTAAGCTTGAAGAGTTATCTTGGACTAAGTGAAATTGTATCAAGTAGAAATGAAGGTGCTTCTTCTCTATCCTCCTCACTGCACTCCATTTGTAAAGAGCAAAATCAGATTTGGCAGAATTAATATTGTCTTTGTATTGTCACGCCCAGAATGGTTACACTCTGAAAGTGCCAAAAGGGCAACTTTACACATTTATCTACAGCACAGGTTCAAATTCTGAACTAGTGCATGTATGCAGTGCTAAAATGTGTGTGCTCCTGACAGTGTGCTTTGCTTGAAGGCTAAAACAGGCTCTTCTCTTTGCTGGAGACCAGGAAGGACTTTCAGATGCCTTTGGTGGCCCACCCGTTATTCAATATAAAGCAGAAAGCACATCACACAGCAGCAAGCTCTGGGAAACGAAACTGAGGGCCACTTAGCTAACTTTAGGTTCCTTACTCATATGCTAGTGCTTTAACTTAACACTTTTCAGACAGAATTTAACATGCTTGGTGCATGAGGATTAAATGGCTTTTCAATTGTGTCTCACTAACAACAGGGTGTAATAGTGCTGTGATTAAATTACTTCAGTCAGGAGCCAAAAAAAAGTGGTACTTAACTACTTTTACTGGGGTATCATGCCCATAATCTTACCTTTATTAAAAATAAAGTAAGATTTTATTAAAAACTAATAAAATTCTCACATACAATTTTATACTTTCCCTATCTGCCTGCCCCTTCAGGAGCATCCTGATCCTCCACATTAACATACCATGCAGCTAGAGCTGACCCAGGCCTTTGGAGACCCACATTTAAGCCTCTGACAAGACTTGGTGTGTGATCCTGACAGGTCTTGGTCTGCTGGTGCCTCAGTGGGGATAACAGCACTTCCCTTCCTCACTGAGATGTTTGCGGGGAGCTCAGCAACTACAATAATAACGGCTATATAAAAAGTTTTTAATAGTGTCAAACAGATGGAATATCACATGGAGTTAGTTAGGAAACTGTCATGGTGAGGTAATGACATCAGGCTGATCGGGCCCACTACCAAGCTGCTTGGGGCAGGGACTGTCATTAATTACAGACCGAGCGCGACGGGGCTGCTTGACATTGGAAAGAAAAACGGAGGGAGGACAAGATAACTGCTGCATCCCAAAGGCTGCTGCAGGCAAGGGAGGATGGGCCACTCTGCTTGCTCAGGGTGGACACGACCCAGAGACCCCAGTGACACATCAGGTACACATTTCTGATGGCAGCGACTTCCAAGCCCCAGAGCAGACAGTGAGTGGGACATGGAGCTTGACTTCAAGAGCAGGGTTGACTAATGCCTGGCAGGAATGACCCAGGTTAAAGAGTGTGTGCTCTACCTAGAGGCAGCGCTGTCTCTCAGTCCCTTTTACACTAGGAAAGCCCAAGATAGGGCTCCTTGGGCCTCTGTATCGTACTGCAACACAGGCAAATGGAAATGCTCAGCATGTGTGATCATTCCAGTTATCTGCTCATAGTACCACGAGTGAAAGGACATTTATTTCCAGTCAATAAAATGAAGAGATGTCCATTTTTTAGGAAGATACTTCTTGGTGTCATGTCTAAGCTGATCTGCAGTATTAGAAATGTGTATTTCTGGTAAAAAGATTAAAGAGGCTGCCACAAATAAAAGTGAGCTTGAACTGCGTGTGAAGAGAAGACAGTGCTCACCCTGTGCTACTGCATTAGCTCTGCAAAGGTTCTTCCAAGACCCATCTAGCAGGCAAAAGTTTGTCCTTATTGCAGTGCCAGCATCCTTTCTGAAGAAAACAGGGTTTATATTTCAAAGCTAATAGATGAAATTTAATTTTTTTTTTTCAGGGGGGATATTCTTCTCTTCTTATTTTTACATTATTTCCCATGTTTATATTTCACGCTATTTATTTTTAGGTGTACACAGTTTTATTCCTGATGCTTTTGGGAAAGCAGTGTTGCTTGCCTTCCTTTAAAAGCTATGTCACTTCATTCAGAACTACTGACTCAGTTTCTTTGAAGTTATGACATTTCCAATTCAGGCACACTGGTTTCTTACTCAAATGATGCATCTGCTCTAAATATTTTAAGATAAAACACTTTCCCCCCCTTCATTTAACAGGATTATTCACAATGTTTAAACTTTCCATTAAGATGATTTTGAGAGGTTACTCATCCTGGCTGTAAGCTACAGTTCTGCAAGCCCCATGGGATCAGATAATTATAGAAGATCCTAATATAAAAACAGCTTAGGATTTTTGAGTGTTCCAAGTGTGGACAGTATATAAGGGCAGGAACATATAATCCACAGTTGTGTGACAAGACAACGAAATAAACCCTTGAGAGAGAATCTGACACATTATTTGCATTACAGAGTAATGCACCTTGCAACACCCATCTCTGAAAAAGGGAGGGCAGTAGGTCAGTACGTATGAATGTCTTTGTGTCCATCTATAAACCACAAAAGAAGTGCAATTCACAGGGATTTTGTGAGGATAATTTTACATGTTGGTGGTCCAGGTGGGACTTGCACTATGGCAGGGTTTAAGGCCCCAAGAGACAATCCTGCATGCAGGAAAAATGTTCTGCCGGATACTGCAGCTTAACTCTTCAATAATCAGACCGGTATTTTAACGCCCTCCTTGGCCTTCCCATGATGTTTCTCCCTCTGTCATGATAGACATGAGCTGCAGGGAAATGTACTGTTTCTCTTCCCCACAGAGAAGCTAAACAGAAATGGGAACTTGTCAAAATACCAAACTAGGGGAAAAAGGAATTTCTCTGCAATTTTGGCAAGCAAGAAGTTGATCTCCCTCCTCTCTTCCTTATTTTAATACCATTTCCAGTTCTGGAAAAACAACCAAGACAGAGAATAAGTGAGGAATGACTGTAGCTACAGAAAATATTATGAAGCAGTTGCTCTTTCTCTGTCCTTCATATTTATTACTTTCCTTCATTCACTCCCCACTTACCAAAGTAAGGGCACATTTACAAGCACTGCTAATTATGGAGTCGAGAGGATTTTGGAAAACTGATACAACTTACATTCTAACAGCTCCCAGGCAGCAAGGGAATCTATTACTAAATTCCTTCTGAAGCTACATAAAAAAATTCCTGCTGCAGCTACATTGCTTTCTTATTTCTTGTATGCTCCTTTGAAATATCTTGTAAAATGATCTTGACAAGAGGTCTTGAATTGAAAACCGAGGGTCTGTCACTGCACTTTCATGATGCACCTGTACAGCATCTTCAACCACCAGCAACAAGGAACTTTTATTTATTAGGAAACTTCACAGACGCTATAAAAGATTATATTGCTATCAGAGACAAAATGAGGCCTGGGGCCTTCACAGAAAACCATTATAGCCATTAGGACTGGTTTCATTTCTCACCTGCCCAAACAGATTGTTTTCATTTTGAAGGCTGTCGTGGGTTTTTAAACGATCACTTTAGCATTTAGCAGTCTGGGGAGGCCGAGTAACACACCAGGATACTACATGAGACTCTCACCTCCAGAGATCCAAGACGTGTAACAAACTTGGGTGATCTAATTCCTGGAGTTTATTTATTTTTTTCATCTATCATGAATGTAAGCAGCTCGGGACCTATTAGGGCGAGGTATGTGGACAGTGTTAGAGAAGCAGGCAGTGAGGTTAACAGCTGAGAAACATTATCAGAGATACACAGAGAAAGATTTCTTTTATGATTAATGCCACATACAGTCCAGGCACTCAGACAGAAAGTCAGACCAGAGGGGTGTCACAGCAACCACTCCCCTACTAAAATATTCTCATTTTTTCTTAAAATGAGCTTGCCCCACACTCACATATAGCAGTGAAGTGAAAAACCTTACTTATCTTTAGAAAACTGCACAAACTAATAGTTTCAAAAATAAGTAACGCATTTGAGATAGTCACTGCTAATAAATAATTTAAAGCAGATGACATTGGCTTGCATGTACACAATTGTTTTCACTATGCAGGTCCAAAACAGAGCATCTGCTTTAAACATTGTGCAAATAAAAGATGAATCACTGATAACAGTTGGTAGTAATAATGATAATAAAGTTCTGTTAATCATGGCCTATGTTTTAGTAGTTCTCTATTATTCTCCAACTCTCCAGCAAAATTGGTAAAACGACACTGTATGCAGTTCTAACTTGCAGTACCTCTGCCTGTGCGACTAAGTGGCCATGCAAAGACCAAATCCAGTGATCCCACAGCATACTGCTCTGAGACACATAAGCTTCAGGGGCTGTATGGCTCTTGAAGTGATTTTGTCTCTGTGGAGAACAGGAGGGAGTCACAAATACTGTTGCAAGTAAGAAGTTCAGGGTAGACATCGATCCACAGCCACCGTTAGAGCAGTGGTCTCTGTAGATGTTGGGTGCCAGCAGCAGCACAGTGAGGTGCTTGGGATGCCCCAGCACACACCCAGTCCACCACAGCTGGTTTTCTGCCTTATGCTGAAATAGCCTGTAGGAGCTGCATACAGCAGAGCCAGCATCTCAAAGCATCCAGGCACATTTATCGCAGAGTCACACCTTTTGAATTTTAGGGCTTCTACAACTAAAAACTTCTTGGTGTAGCCCTCATGGCTACATAGAAAATCTTGAGAACTGAACATGTAGCCAGGATACTGCAGAGATCCTCGGGCTGTAGGGTTGAGGGCCCCTTCACACCTAGGAAGTCCCAGACAGCCCTTTGGAGGCACATGGCCAACACTATGTCAGGACCCTCCGTGGCGGAGGAAAAGGCTGTTGCCTTGTTGAACCTTTCAAACTGATACACCCCAAGTGCCAGAGCAGCTCTAAGACCATTCTTCCTCCACTGAGCCAGTTTATTCACTTGCAGTCATCAAGCTTTGGTCCATCCTTTGTTCAGATTCTGCTTGGCAGTTTCGCTCACCAAGCTTCCTGCCTCCTCCATACCATGCTGGCAAACAGTGGGTCCACATCTGAATTGTTCTGGCAGACAATATTTTTAACTCTGAGCTTAAGGAGAAAACCAACCATATTATGCTCAGATCTGGCAACCTTTTGCTGCATGCTGTGGACACATTTCACATCACAGCTATTTTTTATGCTCTGTTGTTTGCTTGTATTTCATGTTTTCATTCAGCTGGAAAATACAAACAGTATGGTTCAGCTTGGAGGTGAAGAATTGCCAGTTTGTATAAACACTTTGATAATAGAAACTTGGTGGTGATTACAGCTCAATATCTGCTGGAAAAAAACAGAGGCCCTTTAGCAAATTTTCTAATGTAGTACAACACTGGTGCTTTGTTCTTCAGCAGATACTCAGCCATCCAGGGGACAGCCAAGCACACAGAATTAAATTGTGTAGGGCTTTTACAGACTCTCAGTGCCAAGTTTTGCTTGTAGTTAACAGATATTTTCAGTTGCCTAAGCTGCTGGTAAACATTTAGTTACTCTTCATTACTCTAAAGTTCTTTCCTGTAATCACTGCCTGGCTGGAGCTCTCCACACAGGACAAATTGATTTAGTGGCTGAACAGGCAAAGGTACAACTGAAGAGTAGCCCAAGTATTTGATTCCAACAACTTGTGGTGCCAAAATGCAAATTCTTTGAAAGTTCTAATTCTATTTAGATTTCATTAAAGACTTGCAAAAAGTCAGTAGTAAAATAAAGCTTCAAACAGAATTGCCTTTTACCCTGGCGAAATTGAATTAAACTAGTTTAATCTCACCCATCATCTGAAACCTGCATCATAATTTACACATTGGGTTCCAACAAAATGGGAAAAGCTGCCTTAAGCTGCGATCAAAACTGCAAAGGAAATCCAGAATATTAATACTTTTTGTGCACAACTCTTTGGTCAGGCTTTGCAGGTCAGCACACACAACGTCAGTGTAAGTGAAGGAGAACAAACATACATCTTAAGTTATTTTCCTGGGTTTTAAACTATGTCCTTTTGCAAGTTTATTCCACTAAATCACTACGGCTGGGATTTCACTAGGTGAACCAGCTTTAATAAGTAAAGTTTTCATCTCTCCCTAGCTAAAAGAGTAACCTTACTTGAAGCCTTTTCAATTTCCAAAGTTGCCTTCAGCTGTTAGTTTCCAAGAAACAGCTATTCCCAGCCTGTGTGTCTCCCTCTCATATGCCACTGAATATCCACCCTATGCTTTCAAAAGTGTCTATGACTCTGGCTGTGCTAACTGGCAGATGTTTTTAGAGACTAGAAAGTGTTTAGTCCCTGTGGACTAAAAGTTACATGATGACTTCATCACATAAGCAAAAGCTAATAACGGGAAAGCAAGAAAGCAGACAAGTGCTATATTCCAAAAACATGATGTTTCCTGTGCTTCTGGCAAAGCTACTCCTGTGCCTGAAAAAAGGCAAATCATTTGAGTCTTGGTGCTCAAAACACACACACACCATCAAATCGCTGTGAGATAATTTATGTGCCTCTCCCTTAGCTGCCTTCCCCACCAGTACTCACTTTCCTTTGGATGGAAGGGAGAGGGTGAAGGCAGAGGAAAGGCAGTGTTTGTTTACCTTCAATATCTATGCACCGACTATGTGCCTCACAACACTCGCTGGAAGGGGTTACTACACCCAGGAGTTTACAGCAAAACAGCAGCAGAAATCTGAGCAGCTGCCTCACGACCACGCACCTCAGCTCCTGCAGGGAAATACTCTTTCAAGTGCATGGCTTTACCCTCTCCATTTAGGAAAATTTGGAGACTGATACAGGAGCAACTGGAAGTAATTAGCATAAACGGCATCTGCACACAGAGGCAATACTTGCTGTGGTTTCATATCAAGCCATCAGCAGTGGACATCATGCTCTCTTGCTCCACGTCCTTGAGCTGCCCGAGTGACAGATCAAGAAACCAGAGGATGTGGATACACAGGAGAAAGGCCTCCCTCCAGTGACATGATGGGGAAGAAGAGCAAGTGAGTAGATAGGCAGCACACCATGGCAAGACACAGTGAAGACCCTTCTCTGTCTAAGAGGGGAGAAAGGATTTGCCCTGGAGCCAAGCATGGCCTTTTTGTATTATGAATTCTATGCATGTATACATAATTTTTCTTAGAACAGTAAGGGAGGGGGCTATTTCCTAGAGCTGATTAAAGAAGCATGACTCGATTTTCAATTTCAAACGACTCGGGGGGCATTCCAATCGACTGCAGACAGGAAATGAATACCATACATACACTGAACAAGGCAGATGCTTTTGAATCTGACACTTACGTGAAATGAAAATATCTTCATTTCTGTCTCCCCTCCACCCCATGTTCTAGTTCTAGCTATTTTTAGGATAAATGGTTTTATTTTTCAAACTTGCTATAACATAGCACCAGAAGCCACCCAGATGCCACTGACAATAAAGTGTATGGGAGCAGGCAAAAAGCATCGTAGGAGAGGAAAGATAAGAAGCTCAGTTTTGTGTATCCTCACCTCCTCTGGTGAGGAACAGAGATGAGACCCTGGTGGATAAACCAGATCCAGGGAGGGACAACAGCTCTATACAGAGATCCCAAAGCAGATACAGCAGAGACACTGAAGGCTATGGCTCAGAACTCACTTCCAGCTACTTAACTCTGCTAAAGAGATAAATATATATATTTTCTCCTCATACAGCTGCTACAAGCCAACTGCAATAATTGTCATGGTAGTATTATGGGGTTTATAACCCAATATAACAATGTAATTGTGTCTCCTTTTATCAATGATAGCAGTGCGTATTAGGGAATTGGCATATGCGGCTCTTTTCCCCCACTTAGTCCATATATGTGCAAACACTTCTTGTATTTTATTGTAGGAATAGGATAAAGGAAGGAAAAAAATCAGAGAGGCGGTATTAATCTGGCCCTTCCTCTGATGTTATGCAAATAATGAGTTCATTTTATCTTGATGTTAAGACAGCCAAAGCTGTATTCCTAAGAACATGAAAAAATGATCCTCTTAGGAGACAGAAGAAGAAAGAGGGATGGGTAGGTGAGAAAGGCAGCTTTGATTTACATTATTCAAAATGCCATGACTGCCAGATCAAAGAAGAGCAGGAATCAAATTCACATCCACTGAAGGATTTCAGCAGCTTTTTCAGAGCTATTGATCTCTCAAGGGCAAACCCTTTTAAACACTAGGTGGTGCCTCTAACTAGCCAGAACTCCCACCTTACACTGGCTGAGCCTCACATAGTTTGCTTTTATCAGCTGAGGAAAGCAGAAACAGCCAAGAAAGCGCTGTGTCTGGGTTCGATGGACACACAGAGCTGAGCACAGAATAGCATGTGTGCATTTTCTGCACCAGATGTTGCCTCTCCAATGGCTGCCATGGTAGATGGTTACTAAAACCCAGGTTCCCCACTGATGAGCCATGCGTTTGGTGACCATGGAGCGCTTGGTCTGAGGACAGAGTGCTGTCACGCCGGTGAGAGCTCTGGGCAGGGCTTGTTTGCTCAGTGCTGACTTACTAATAAGTATAAAGTCACCTTGTATTTTGTGTGGGATGAAGGTGGAATAAGACATCTAAGGAGCTACTGCAGCTCAGCTGACAAGCAGTGACTTGTTCATGAGTTTGAACTCACCAGTCTAATCTGAACACCTAGAAGGCACAGGATACAACCCTAAATCAAGTGCTGAACTGTCAAATGCACCACGGATTGGCATCTTCCCCCCACCCCTTCCCTTCCTTGGGTCGGGTGTCTTTGGAGTCTGGTAGACAAGCTTCCAGGTGTTTTGCCTTGTCAGGAGACTTCAGGGTCATGTCTTAAGCAAGAGCCACTGGAATTGGGTGTAGTACAGCAATTTAATCTGATGCAGCCCCAGATGGTTTCCTAAGAGCTGCCTTTGGGCTTCTGATGTGGATCCCCTTGCAGCAGGCTCATTGCTGCTGCCATCATTGCATCCCTGGGAACACTCCTTTCATGCTGCCTTCCACATTTGCTATGCTACACACAAAGCTACAACAGCACATTATGGATTATTTGCCTCTTTCCAAGGTCTGCTCACATTTTGAAGCCTATCTGCTCCCACCAGCACTCAGCACATCTTGGTACCTTAAACATTTTCAGGAAATGGATGACCCATTTCCCCTGGCATATTTGGATTGAGAGCTGGTGCTGCTACCATTTCAATACATATCAAAATTTCCAGGGCTCTATCAGGCTACACAGCTCATTGGAAATCTTTGGCACTATTGTTCCAATGCGCCTGAAGACACAGGCAGTGTGGCTGCCCTGGGTCGTGTTTGAGATGTATATTCACAAATGTTAGACATACACATATGAAGTCCCCTGTTCTTTCCCCATAAAAGCCTGGACTCTAAAGCACAAGGTGAGGAGTAGACACTCTATTGGCCAGCTGCAGTGAGCCGTTCATAAATAACACGATGATCAACTCCCATTATGGAAAATAATACTCCAGCAGCTCTGTCCTGACAAACATCTGCTTTCCTATTGTAGAAAGCAATAACAAGATAGGAAGAGTTAAATGCTGAACTAAACAAACTGAATAAAGAAGAAATGGTAGGACTAATGATGGATGAATTGTAAACCACCTGCAAATGTTAAAGTTGCCATACTCTTCTGCAGAACATTATGTCTATACTGCAAACCTCCAGTAGGCAGGGACTGTGCTCTATAAAAATCATGATGAATGCAGGCTTATTTTTATATTATGGAGGTCCTAATCCTCCTCCTCCTCTGCCTTTGCTCTATTGTTACAACATCAAAGACCAACTGCTGGCCAAGATACAGTCAATATGAAAAGGGCGACCAGCAAATTTACTGCTTGACTTCATTCCCTTTAAATGGAATAGGCACCATGGCCCTTTTTCAAAGTCCAATCGCAGACATATATCTTTTTTATTGGACATCATGTACAATAAAGTGAAGCTGTAACTTGGAAAAAAAATAGAACACCTTAAAAAAATCCCATGAGGTGAACATTCCTTTATAAAAATATCACTGTGGTTACATGTTTTGAAAAACTCTGGGTACTTCACAGGGCAAAAGGCATGGACTGGCTAGGTTATAGTTTAGCTAAGATGCATACCCATGCCTAATATTGAGTTGATTTCAAAAAAACCCCAACCAACTAATAAAAAGTAATATATTTAAGACAGAATGCCAGTGTCATTCAAATAAACTGAAATGGCAGCATTCATGTCATGAGAATTGTTAACTGCTTTGTTATAGCCTGCTCTCTGCAGCAAGCCTTTATAGACTTCTTCAGTCCAGAGAATCTTAAAATCAGGAGCACAAAATGCCAATATATAGACTGCATCTTAAACAACTCCAGTCTGATTACTGAGGTAACTTCCAGAGGCACTTTCAGAAGAGAATTGTAAGCATAGACATGAAAGACGTGACAGTTTTTTGCTATCATGTTGCTAAATAGAAGCTGAATAATTTCTGGCTATGAAATTAAGTAGTGAGTAAACAATTTACATGATGAAGGAGGTGAGTATAGAATCAGGGTGTTACAGAATCTGTGCTAGACAGCTATGGTTTTCATTTTTTGTTTTTAACTCTTAATCCTTTTTGTTTCTTTGGGTAGCTTGTACAAACAGACATTACTAACTATCTGGTTACTAATGTTACATTGAGACCAACCCCATACTGATTTCGAAGTCCTGCACTGGTGCATATGGCAGGTAAAACCAAGCAAATTTATGTTTTATCTGTAGTAAACTTTGGCAGCTGCTTCCAGTAGAGTAATTATGGTTTCTTCAGGCAAAAACTGCTGCTGCTGGGTTACTTCTAAGGCAATAAAGATACCAAAGCTGTGTAACTAATTTTTGAAGCACTAGCTTAAAAAAAAAATAGTTGTCTTATCACTAGATTCTCTTCCGTCTTATTTCTGTTATGATTTCTCTGCCATCAGCCACCTCCTCTTTTCATCACAGCCTGCAACACAGCTCTTCCAACACAAAAGACCCCAGCTCCTGCTCAACATTCCTGGGCATTCCTCTACTAGAGGAAGTGTTTCAAATGAGTGCCCAACCTCAGTACCTGAGCACCCAACCCAATGGGAATGCAAAGGCAAGATGCCTGAAGGGAGCATTTGGGAAGCTAAACCTGTCCCATGGACAACATGGACTCAGTAACTGCTCCTTAGAAGGGGAGAAATCCTCTTTTATTAGAGCAGCCCCAGTGGCAGAAACAGATGGGGCACTATTTGGTTTTTATAGACACGTACACAGACCTCTCTGGTTTTGTCATGAGAACCGATCTCCACAGCCCTGGCAAAGAGGAAATGTTAATCTTCTCAAGGAAGAATTACCGTGGAACAAACAGTCCTGGATTTTTCAGTGCAATGAAACATAACAGATGGAAATTAATTCATGCAACATGAAGAAAGCCACACACCAGGGCCCAGCTTGTCTATATGGGTGGACATGTGCTATGTGCTTATCAGTTCTGTAGAAAAACTGAGCTGTGAAAGATTCATATTCAAGAGGATCTTGGCTCTGCAGCTGACACAAATCATTGACTTGTCTTGCTTTGTGGAAGTCAGTGGAGCAAGGTCAATTTAAACACACTGAGAATGCAGGTCTAGCACAGAGGCATAAAAGCCAAGGGATGTTTGAACTCATACTGCCTTTCAATGTGCACTGACTCCACCAAGAGTGTGAGAGAAAGGTTTCATCTCTGATTTTCCCCTCTCATCTTCAGGAGCACCTCCATACATTAAAGGCTTAGAGGTGAACAACTCCAGGCCTGCTTTCATCTTGTTAGACTGCTAGAAGAGAAGGATAAAAAAGATATGACCTATGGCTATGAGTTCTCCAAGCACTTGAAAAACAAGGACAAAAGGATAAAGGAACTGCTTACCAGTACCGCCCACACCAGCTCCTCTAACCAAGCATTGCAGTGCCACAGAAGTGACCACTGTGGCGAGCCATCCCTTATTACAATAATAAGTTACATTTTACTTTGTTTTCTTTCTTTTTCTGGTATTTCAAATCAAAAGTACATGGAAATACCAACACTGGAAATATTCTGCTCTTGGTGATGTACCAATGAGCTCACTACGCTGTTTCTTGGAAATGTTATTCATCTCTATGCTTTGGACTATGAATTTAGCCTGGCATTTACTGTCTTTTAAAACTTGTAAAATAGGCACAATGGTCTTAAAGCGCAACAGTAACCACTGCATCATTGAGTGCTTCCTTCTGCCTTTTACTAAAGCACTTTGTATTTTTCACTTTAAAGTTACACTTCATTATTCATTTGTGACAGTGCCTCCATTCAGGCTGGAGACCCATTGCGCTGCACATCGCTCACAAGCTACACCACAATACTGGAACCTCAACATCCATAAGCTTGGGTTGAGATCTGAAAAGTAAAATAAGGAAAAATAAAGGATACCACTGAAAAATAATACTTTTAAGAAGTCTTCTTTCTGAAAACTGAACATTATTCATTCAATTCAAAGGGTTTTTATGCAGTGCAGTCTTAAAGCAGACAGCAAGGTAAGAGTCGTAACAAAAAGGCCAAATAAGCACTACCCAACACCGTGAAGAGAACAAATGAGGCACAACTGGGTCCTACCACATCTGTTTGCAAGGAAGACTGGCAAAGCACACAGAAGAGCATAAAGCAACCAACTCTGACAGGTAAACCTGCAAAAGCTGCTAAATCAGGATGTAAGCACAAAGCAAAACTACATTGCTTCAATTTTTTAGGTTTATGCTTGTGTAAGGAAACATCTCAATTGTCTGTCTATATACTTGAAATATGAGTGTATTTCAAGATTTTAAAGTGATGCAGAAGAATGTAAGCATAAGAAAAGTACGGCAAAATTATTTCCTAGCACTACTTGTACTATGTGCACTTTTACATAATAAAGGAAAACAAAGGAGAAATTCTTAAGCATGAATGTTCACAAATCTGTGCATCTGAAAAAACCTAGAGATTTTCAAACTGATTTTTTCTTCCCACTGGAATACATACCGATGACTGGGTTTTCAGAAGCCATCTCTATCACATACGACTTCAGAAAGCTTTTCAAACATACATATTACATTGGAAGGCCAAGCCTGCATTGTCTGCATCATTATCAATACTACTGCCTTCTGCATTTCACTTTCTATGAAGTTTTCAGATGCTGTGACATAACACAGCTGGTGTTTCCACCTTATCGACAATTCTTCCATTGTTTGACGGTGTTTTCCACCATTTTGGAACAATTCAGCATTGATTACTGATACAGAGATGCAGTAGATATGAGTAGAGACAAAAGAACAATGCTGAATTCAAACCACAGTTCCCAATTTACATTCAACATAACCTGGATTGGTTAAACAGATGTCTGCTCAGCAAAGGAATTCTGCAGGAGAGCAAGGTGTCAAACAGCTCAGTATGCTGAACCTTTAAGTACTGGGGCTCAGCTACCTACCTGCAGGTCCTAACAGTACACACTGACCAGCACCACACAGTGATGGAATTGTTGAGGCCACCAGAAGAGCTGTGGCTCTAGGCTTCCTGTTTTTGTGGACAGCTGGCATTAGGAAAGGACAGAACAGGGAAATGTTACTGAACCTAAGGGCTGGCAACTGAAGCAGGAGAAGCGAAGGAGAGTTTTGTGCTGATCAGGTAAGAGCAAGGGGTCAGGAGCAGTGTGGTTGTATCACTGTTGCAGCTGCCATGACCAACTGTGTTCCTCCTGTGTAGAACAAGATTCTCTATATGATCAACAAAGAGTTAAAAATAAAAGCTACTCCAGAACCAGTGCTGGCTGTCCAAGTTAGATGAAACAAAGTGGAAAGTACCAATGCAGCTCCATCCAGGATCTCTGTGTACTTACACCTGACCTCTGCTCTCACCAAGGGCAATCACTACAGCTCTAGACTTTCCCAGGAGCCAGTCTCAAACCCACCACTCCTTGCATTGCCATGAGTCATCCATCTGGCTGGAGGGCTCAAGGCCCTGGTAGCAGGTTTGCCTTTAACCCTTCCACTCTCACACACAGCCCTAGAGCACAGGTAAGGATCAACTGAGAGAAGAGAAAGGCAAAAACAAGGAATGTCACTGGACCTCTCCCTGTAGTAGCCACTGCATTTTGTGTTTGGCTCCAGGACCATGGGAATGGACATGAAGACACTGTGATGGCCCAGAATGAATTTAGAACAACACACACTCTGCTTTTTTCTTACAACAAGCTCAATACTATAAAAAGCTGGAAAACAATCCTAAATCTTGCTCAAAACAGAACTAAATAACTCAAAGAGACTATTCAGTATGAAGCACTAGGAAAAAACTGCTCTGATCTATAGTTCCAGAGACAAAATAGAGAGGCACCTTGTGATTTAATGCCAGGTATTTATCAGTGATGATCCAGGATAAGCAGTGCAGTAACTGTTAGCTGTTGAGCTGAAGAGATGTTTAGCAAAGTATGCCTCATCCAAACATCTTGGTAAAATTTAATTCAGGAAGTTACATTCATACCTGCCTAACATTGCTCCTTGCAGCCACAACTAAATAAAATATTCTTCAATACCGGTTCTGAATTATTGCAGTAGTCTAAGATACCAAAAATCTTGCCACATCCTACCCTGAAGGTATAGTAGCTCTTTTCCACCAAGGACCTGAGTTTGCTAGGAAATTAATCAAAGTGATAGGTATGAAGAGAAATGTAATTAACACTTTCTGGAGATTTCTGGGAGCTGGGTTTGAAATGTGAAAGAATCTCTCCTGGGAGTAATGGATGCCAGAAAATGGTCCTCTGCTCAGTGCAGCAGTCTCAGTCCTTCACCCTTGTTTCCCATTTTATCCTTTGCTTCCATGCATGCAGCAGCAGTACACGTAAAGCTAATCACCCTTCCTTCCCCCTGGATCCTGGAACAAGCCACAGCCCACTAGCAAAACCACTAAAGAGCACACATAATTCCCTCCCTTGGGAGATGAGAGAATGAACTGCACATGGACTAAGCCATTGCTAAATCTTCGTGCATAACTGGAGGAACATATGCCAAAGGGTGAACTTCAGTTAAGAACCTACACAGAAAAGCCTGCTGAGAACAGGCAGGTTTCACTGTCACTGCCAAAAAGCATGAAACAGTGTCCTCTGCGATGAGGAACCACCTCCCCAAGAGAGACTTTGGGCTGCAGAGAATCAGCCTGCCCAACTCACAAGCCACCTGCTCTGAAAACTATTCACGTAATGTATAAACTTCTCTTGAGGCAGAGAAGGATTTAGTGTTCATAGTAAATACACGACGTACATCCACTTACTGGCACCTTATCCAGGCTACGGGCAGTCAGGAAAACAAGAAGGCAGAACGTGGAATCGACAGGTTTTCAAAGATGACTTAGACAATCGGTTCCTATTAGAGCAAACCAAACTTAAAGCTCCAGAGCTCAAATAAGCTTTAAAAAAGGCCAGTCTAAAACACTCCCAAAGTAAACAGCTTGAGTCCTACTTAACTGAGGAAGCCAGAAAGCTGAAATATGCCACCATATGTGACTGGAGATAATTTTGCAAATTGCCTGAATGCTGTACAAGGGTCAGCAAGAGCTCACAAGCCCTGAAAAGGCTGAAATGCACGCCAGCAAAGGTAGCAGACAGCGCACCATTGCTAAACTTGTCATGCCATTGAGCTGGGGATCTTGGGAGCAAATCACGAGCTCAGCCCTGTAAAGGGCTCCTCACACAGCTTGGAGAGTGACTCTTGTGCAACCACTTATAAGCAGCAGAATGTGTTTCTTCTGCTAGGGCTCAGAGAGCGTTTCCGACACGCTGTAATTGCTTGCACGCTTATTGAAGAGGGGGGCAAGGGCAGGAGCAGGGTGATTAGAAGGAAAAAAATCTGTTTACAGCATTGTTCTGCTTTTCAAATTACGTTTTCTTATGCAGCTCCAGTTTTAAGCACAACTACCGAGTTTCAGGCTAATGTAATACTGCTGCAAGTACCGCAGTGGAGAATCTGAGTTCATGTGCTATGGCATATATTGTTGGTGGCTCCGTTACTGCATTTTACAAGGTCATTTTTCTTGGTGTGGGAACACTGTTTTTCTTGGTGTGCAAGGCCTGCTATGGAAAAATTAGAAGTGACGGGGATAAACTTTGCGATGAAATATTTTCTCTCAGAATGAAAGCACAGATTTTAGAGCATCATAAAGTATTAAAAATGTCTTCCAAAATTTATGTTCAAGGCTTCCCTTCCTTTTAGAACTATGTAAAAAGATAAAAACATACCCAAGATGCTTTTTTCCATCTCTTAATATGGCTTCATTTGCCCTTCTTCAGAAAAGAAAGTTTGTACTTGTTTATTTCATAAGGATGCTGCACAACAGCTTCTGGATGCTAATTAAATTAGACCTAGTAGAATTCTCACCAGACAAAATCTCCCCCCTCCCCAATTTTCCTTTTTCTTTTTCCCCATTGGAAGAGATGGAAGGAGGGGAATGAAATCTGATTGAGAAACACAAGGTTGATTCCCTCTCATAACTCAAGACTCTGAGCTATTTTACAACTCCAGTGTGGATTTCCCATTTTGTGTTAGTTTGCCCTGCCACGACCCAGTTCTAACAGCAGCATGAAGCCGCAGCCACGCAGAGGTCCAGCAACCATTGCTGCAGCAGTGAACCAAGGGAGCCTGGGCTTGTGTCTCACCCATCCCAAAGAGCACCACAGGCATACAACAGGATTTTCTTCTCACTGCTGCTCCCTTACAGCCAGTCACAGCGGCACAAGACAATCGCAGACATCTGGAATCTCTGGAGGCACACACAGCTTGGGGAAGGGCACCAAAGGGGAAAAACAAAAGGGAGGAAAAAATAACTTGTTTAATTTTAGGATGGAAGGGGTTTTTTTCTATATTTCTTTCATCTCTCAGTCTAATAAATTGCAGGGGTTAACCCAACTGAAATACCAAAAGAAATCAAAACCTGTCTTACAAAATCCTTCCTTCATTTGATGGACCAAGGGATGGGAGAAAGAGAAGCTCTTCCTCCCTTAATGAATCAGACTTCAAATGCTTACAAATGTTTTAGACTATTTTAATCTCCAACAATATTTTAAGATTACTAAGGATTCTTCCTGAATCCGTTTTATGTAAAAAGGACCCAATTCTGACCACCTCACTTGTGCAGAGTGCGTAAGTCCTAACAGATCATATCCCAGGTTTGATAATCAAAAGCCAGGGGCTTTTGATACAAATTTGCCATGTCGAAAGACATCTATAAAGAGTTGCTGCAAAGATTACTCTTTCCTGGATTTGCCACACTTCTTCAAACGAAATTTCATCAAATGCAACACTGACATACTCACTTCTCACAATCGTTCCTCTCCACAGACCTACCAAGACAGAAAAACCCTGAGAGATAGTTCTAAGTCTGAATTTGTGCAGTTTTGTTTCCCACTCTGATTCTCTCCCTGGGAGTGCAGTGCACCAGGATTTTGCATTTCACTTCAGCACATGCCACGATACAGCCTAAAACCTGTCAAAATCAGAAGATCCCAGTGCAGACTTCCCATTGAGATCTTACGTTGTGATGCTCTGAATGGAAGTATCCGCCTGCTTAAGTGCAACTTTCTAAAGCAATAGAATCCAGCTAGCAATAGAATCCCTGGAAGTTATAAAAACAAAAAAAATTGATAGACTTCCATCTGTTTAACCAATTGCTCTAATCAATATCCTTTCCCCCCATAATGTTTTGTACAGACACAGTCTCTCAAATACATAACTGCAGAATCAATTCAGTTGGGAAGTATATAAAAATTTCAATTCTACAAATGGCAAAACATGAAAATATGAACTGCTAAAGCTATCACAGTGCTTAAAGGCACAGAGTTTATTAAGGTAATCTGTAAAAAATCACTGGACAGAAAAAAGTTCTTGAAGTCAACAAGCTACAAATTTTCATGAGACAGCCAACTACAATGATAATAATCCAGGATAATTATCTGAAGATGATTTTCCTCTTGTTTCACCCTAACCTTACAATAGTGCTCTAAAAGGAGCTCCTCAGGGAAATGGCATCACCCAGAGTTCCCACTTGCCCAGATGTTTCTCTCATTATGTTACAAGCCTGTAAAGAAAAGCCAAATTCAGGTTTATTCTAATGATAGCAAACACCTCATAAAAAACCTCTCCAAATTTACTTTTCCAAGGAACATCCTTTTAAAAGGCATTTCCAGTGCCCATGAGGAAAGAAAGCATAATTTATAAAACATTATTACCAGAAATCTTGCAGATACTAAAAAAAAAAAACATCCTGGAATGTCAAGCCGGTGATAAAACTGCAGCTCAGAACAGAGACAGCACAGTGGGGCCTTACCAAAGTGCACGGCTCAGCACTCCCAAGCACAACTCCCACCAAGTTCA
>NW_008240228.1:1528799-1529809 GCF_000691975.1 Corvus brachyrhynchos
TGGGATGTTGAGCCTGCAGCTCTGGGTTCCCTCCTGTAGCTAGCGGGTTCGTTTGGTGGACCACCAGCTGGGGATCCCACGCATACAGTGATCAGTACAGCCTGCACTCTCCTTAGTTCTCCTTGTGCTTTTATACTCTGCTGGTGCTATGAGTCTTATCCAGACGAGGGAGGGTTTACATAAATTTATGGTGACAATAATTAGATATTTTTCTGTCAGTTCATCGTGGGACTTGGCAGATGATTTTTCTTTTACCGCTTGGATACAGGAGAAAAGAGTTGGTCAGGGCACATGCAACTGACCAGAGATTTACAAGCTTTGTCTGGGGATGTTGGTGATTCTGCAGCTTTGATCGCTGTCTCCAACCATTATAAATGAACGGCAACATGTGATACTGAATAAAAAGAATCACCTGCAAAAACACTGAAACAGAACAAAAAAAGTCTTTTACCTCTGTAGGACATAAAACACCGTTTGGTTTCATGGGAGAAGTCTTTCAAAAGACTGGAAAAGGCTGGCTGGGTCACAAGCGCTGTCCTTCACATCACAAGCACTTATCACCCTAAGTTTCTTGCCTATTTCAGGGCTGTCAGCCTGTCTCTTGACGCTTTCCAAGGAAAGCCATACATTTTGTTCCAGTATTTCCCGAGACCATACACCTATCTGTTCCCCTCTCACTGAGGGGACTGCTGTGCCCTCACGAAGGGGTGCCCTGGGTGGGACATGCTGTGCCTGACACCGCTGCTTCCATCCCTCGCCTGCCCCACAGACTTCTCAGGTGCGCCGGCCGTCGTCCGCTGCGGGAACACGCGTGGGAGCCGCCCCGACGCCTCCCGCACCGCATCGAACCGCGGCGCCGGAGCAGCTCTGCCTTTGCCACCGCTGCCCCCGACAGCGTAAAGCCAAGGGGAGCAGGGGACACCCCGTGCGCGCCCGGGGAGAGCCCTCGGGCGGGGGAACCCTCGGGGTCGGGACAGGCGCGGGAGGCGTGAGAAGGAGGAGGAAGCGGT
>NW_008240228.1:1530840-1534933 GCF_000691975.1 Corvus brachyrhynchos
GAGGAGCAGATGCTTCCCTCCCCCGACCCCCTTCCCCTTCCTCTTCCTCCTCCTCCTTTCTACCCCCTGGCTTAGCCGTGGGAAATGGGAGCGGGGGCGGAGGACGGGAGGCTGCAAAAAGCTTCAGCTGCTCGCTGTCTTCCCGGGGAGCTGGATACCTGGCTCCATCTCTCCTCTCTTCCCTCCAGTGCCCTAGGGCTGGCAGGGGCAGCGCCGCACTCTCTCCTGCCACCGTGCGTGCGTGTTTGCAAGCGGCTGCCGCTCCTCCTGGCTGCTGCTGCTGCTGCTTCCAGACCCACTTTCTCGCCCCCTCGCTCTGTGTCGGGAGAGGTACGTGTCGGATGATTTATACTGCCCTGCCTCCCTCCCCTGCTGTCCTCCCTCCCTGCTTCCCCCCCTTTTCCTTCGCCCTCTCTGCAGCTCCTGCTCCAGCCTAGAGAGTCGTCCCCCCCACCTCGCTCCCCTCCTCCCTGTGCCGACCTGCTCTTCTGCATGCCCTGCTTTGCCAGGACACCCCACTGCTGCACCCGCACCCCATCCCGCACACGGCTGCACCTTGCGTCCCGACTGCCACCTCTGCTCGGCTGGGATGGATCTGCACTGGAGTGACACGTCCCTTTCAGCTGGTCTCTGCATCCCTGGTGGGACTCCACTGGCGTTTGACACTCCTTACTGTTCCTCTTGTTTGCTGACTGTGTCAGTACAGTGGAAGAAGCTTTCTCTCTCAGATGGGAGGCCTTCAAATTTAAAAGTAATGTGGACTTGAAAATATGTGAAAATGAGGGTTGGATTATCACTTGCTGTAAGTCAGTATCTCAGCATCCGGTCTGAGGGAGCTGGACCACTTTGTGAGTGCTCAAAATGCAGCTCAGTGTAACAAGAACAAACACAGCTCAAATCAACGTGAAGCATAAATAAAGCCACCTAACAAAAAGTGGGAGTTTTGGAATCTTTGTTGTTGTTGTTACACAATTGGGAATGTTATGTGTAAAAATGAGGATATGAAGAATCTGTGAGTGTGTGACAGCTGGGAGGCTGAACTGGTCTAAAATGCCTAAATGGGCAAACTGGGGAAAAAGTATCCCCCAGTCCAAAACATTTTCACTGGGAGACTGGTGTCCTCCACAGGGTTCCTGCAAGGTAAGGGTGAGATGTTCTTCCAGCGTGCAGTGCCAGGACCAAAGCACATCATGGGAGCCTTAGCCTGCAGTGTGCCTGACCTGGAAAACGGGCACATTTGGGGCATGAGGAGAATCAGAGCTCATGGGAGGTTTTTTGCAGGTCTTGGTGGATCTGAAGGCTGTGATCATGAATGAGTCAGAATTATGTCTCGTACCCTTCCAGTGATAACCACTGTCAATGATTGCGCAGGAATCAGGCAAGAATATGGTTAAAATAATTGCACTGGGGTATCATTAAAGACGTGACCAAAAGCCACAAACCCCAAATCTTCAGATTTAAGGATTTTAAAATCCACAAACATGTTCCATGTTAGCAGTGCAGTAGGAATGATCAGCATAGATGATTGTGCAGGGTAGGGACTCTTGTGGATCTGCCCTGAGTGCATCAGAGGTGCAAATCCCATCTTGTGAAATCACTTGTTGAAAAATACCCGGTATGGCACTGATGCTCTCGGTGACACGGGGGACCATTTGGAGCTATTGATACAGCAAAAAGTCATAACAGCCTGTGGACCATCATGTGGCTTTTTAAAAATGTGGTGCCTTTTTTTTTTTAACCCAAAAATTCCTCGGGCTAATCAAAATATTGAGAAGATAAAAACACTGATGTACTTCAGCTGTCATCTCTTGGCCTGGGTTCTCCTCCTGCCACCATTGCTGTGATCCTGGTGGCAGTGAGCAGAAACAGGGCAGCTACAGGAGGCAGGCTTAGCAGCTAAGAGGCACAAGTGTCCTCCAGGTCTAGCAAAGTCTGGTCATACCTAGTGGCTGTCAGTGCGTCCCAGCTGTTGAAGAAAAGTGGAAACTTGGCCGCATGAGTTCTGTATTTCAGAGCTTAATAGTACAAATCAACTGCCAGAGCAAGACTGAAGGCTCGTAATGCGAAACAGTCGGAGTGACAGTCTGGTGAAAAACACACACACGGGTCTGCTGCCGAGCTCTGGGTAGTGCAAGTTCTCCCTTGCCTTACGAAACTGAACCAAAAGACATCTTTAATCCAGATGAGATGGGCCTGTACTGGTGTGCGTCTCCTCGTGGCACATTAATGCATTGAGCTGTTGTGCAAAGCTGGGGAGGGACAGAGCAGTGCTGCTCTTAGCTGTGAGAGGAAGGCAGTGAGGAACCAAAGCCTCTTCCCACTGGAAAAAGTTGGTGTAAAAGCAGCACTTGGGTGTGGCACTGCTCCCTGTGTGGCTGTCTAGGGCAGGCAGGCAGGAGTGTGCACATGTGCTCTGGAGAAGCCTGCTTAAAGACACAAACGCTGTTCAATCAGCACATGACTTCATCGATGAATCCAGACAGCTGAATCACGACCTGTAGGGGAGATGGATTTAAAAGCAAAGGGGAAAGTTCTCTCTTCCCAGCTGTTTGGACACTTGCTCAAGCAGCCACTGTTTAGTCCCTGGAAAATGAAATCAGGGTTCACCAGAAGGAGGAAATCCATCGCTAGCCTGAGGGGGTTGCTGCTCCTGGGATATGGTTATGGGCACTCAGCAGAGAGGTGGATCACCAAGTGGGTCTGACAATGGTGCTGGGGTAAGAGAGGTGATAGTTCCTTCGTTGTGAAGGTTCACAGCTCACACCTCACCCCTCCACCTCCAGCTTTTACCTTCCATTTCTCTTCCCTTCAGTGATAGAGGCAGACTCAGCTCCTGTGCACTCCCAGCTCCTCGCCAGTGCCAGGGAAAATGCCATGAGCCCAAGCTCTTTGATGACCACCATAGTGCCCAGTTAGGTGGTGTAGCTCAGCTCATGTGAGGGCAGTCAGTAAGATGTGGGAGCTCCTCTGATGTCCTGCCTCTCTCATGCCTCACAGATCCCACGTTCCTCATTGCACAGCTTCAGGAGCAGGTTGTGTCTGTCCATGTTGCAGCCCCCACCGCATGGTGAGGACACTCTCCCGGGAGGTGTTTCAGGAGCTGTGACACTGCAGGATGAAGGGCCCATGGTCTCCCTTACACCAGCCTGCCAACAAAAATGCCACTCCAGTGCCACCTTCAGTGCTCCAGGCCAAGAAACTCTCTCTGTCCAGGGCTGAATTTGTGATGTCCCTACTGGCATGTCCTGATGGTGATGCTCCTGTCTCCTGCTGTGGCCATCACAGCTTACCACGCCACATACTGTCCCACCACACTGCCCAGGGTCAACCCTCTTCATCACTGTGCAGGCACCTACACTTGGTGCTGAGTCCTGAAAAATGAAGTATTGCCTAACTGAGACACAGCACACTGCAGAGGCTGGGTGGTCCTGGTGACTGAAATGAACATTTCAGTCCATTTCATTAATTGTACCTGGTCAAGTGTAAAAAATCCTCTCTTTGGATGAGTGCCACCAGGTGACAACCTTTTAGACCAACATGAGAATCTCTGGATAAGGAGGGGAGAGAAAAAAAATTAGTATGATATAATATAAACCAACATAACTCACTTT
The DNA here is from genome assembly GCF_000691975.1 of Corvus brachyrhynchos. Taxonomy (NCBI): domain Eukaryota; kingdom Metazoa; phylum Chordata; class Aves; order Passeriformes; family Corvidae; genus Corvus; species Corvus brachyrhynchos. Next base: position 1,534,452 of record NW_008240228.1, read on the forward strand.
GTATGCTTTATCTCAGAAGTGAAAAGGACCACTGGGTTTTATGTCTCAGCATCAAGACTCACTGGGGTCCTATACTGAAGTAGTCCCAGCAGTTAAAAATTATTGGTGTTTACCTGATTGTCCACTTTAGCCCTTTACTGTCCATCCTGGCATTGCTCCAGCACTCTGGAGGCATCCTGTCTGTAAGATCTGACAGCTTTTCAGAGAAGCATTGCTGGTCCTCAGTCTGCACCCACTCTCCAGGATGCCATTGTTTCATCTTTAAGCCTGGGGGTTGCTTTAAATTTATCAGGGATGAAAACCTGGCTCCACTGAAGTCGTTGGCAAAGCTCCCATTGACTTCAGAGGAGCCAGGATTTCACCCTAAGACGCTTTGTAGATTATTGGTGAATGGAAAGCATACGTCTGGCTTCTCCAGGGTTATTATTGTTGGTGGTGACCTCTGCTCTGGCAAGCATTGAGCAAGGCTGGGCTGAGACAGT
>NW_008240228.1:1534978-1545187 GCF_000691975.1 Corvus brachyrhynchos
GGGCTTTGCTTTACGGCTCATCATCTGGGATGCTGCTTATCAAGGAATACCTCCCCGTAGCCTGCCGGTGGAATTTAATGCCTGTTTGCCCACATTCCCCTTCCCCCAGCGCCAGCAGATCAGCAGATAGGAGACAGAATGGCTGATTAGCTTCTAGATCCAACCTCTTAACTATAAGCTGCAAATGCACACACAAGGGTCTTCTCTTAAAAAAAAAAAAAGGAAAGAAAAAAGAATAACATTCCCCTGCAGGCAACCTAAGTCTCTCTGTGACTCATGGTTCCTTTATCTCAGTAAATTACTACTTGAATAGTAATCACCCTCTCTTTAAAAGGACTGATTAGCTTAGCGTTCTCCGTTTTCCTGCTTTTCCTAGACTGGTGCTTTCCTTCCCGTCTACATATTTTGCCACCAGCTGGGGTCAAGATTTCTGAATTCTGCAGTGCCTGTGTGACAGGCTGGAAATTCAGCAGCCACTTTATTAAAACTTGAAGCCAATCTGGAAATGTATAACAAGTCTGAATTATGGAATATGGAAATGGAGAAAAGAGAGAAAACAGTCCAGCCCAGTCTCCCAACAGTTAGGTTGGGTTTTTTAATACCAAATTCTGTTTATTTTACACTCTGCCACATTTTCACTTTTCAATATGCTGCACATTTTTGTACTGATCATGTGCAACTGCACTGGAGTATTTGCCAAGCTGTGGCAGTACGGGACTGTGGGAACTAGCATGCTGGCAAGATTTTTCAGAAGTGCCCAAAGACTCTAAATTCTGCTGACTTTCACAAGAGTTTGCCACAAGGCAATTTTTGCCTCTTTGGAGAAATACAGTGAAACCAGCAAATGCTTTTCCTCGGAAGAGAGTTTTAGCACTGCAGAAGTGCCAGAGTTGGTGTAGTGGAGCTGAGTGCTACAAATGGAGTAAAGGATCTGACTCCTGGTTGAGTCACCTTGGCTCCCGGTGGTTTTCTGGCAGCAGTGCCAGCCATGTGGCAGAGCTGGCCCCCTGGCCCAGAGCAGGGAGGCAGCCCCCTGTTTTGGCAGCAGTGAGCCATTAGATTGGCTTATCCACTAACCTGACTCAGCCGAATTTAGCACTACATTCAAATTAATACATAAAATAACAAGTAACGCTGCAGCTCACCCTGAGCGTACGCAGTCTGTGGGTGCACGGCAGTACCCAAACAGGTCTGGTGGGAGCTAAGAGCAGAGGAAGGAGGTGATCCTGGCACAGCTGATGGCTGAAAAAGCTGCAAATTACCCTAAGGTGTTGTTTGACTGAGGCTTGAATTTCCTGATCGCTTCTGACAGGTCTTGTCCTATGCTGAGCAGTGTAGCAGCCAGCGTTTTTGAGAGTTAAAAAAAAGAAAGAAATAGAGATAAACAGAGTGATTCACACCTTCTGCACCTATGGTTTCCAACCCTTCACTTCCGCAGGGAAAATATCACATTATTGGCTTGCATTTGGCTTTTTTTCAAGACTGCTTTTGTGACTCTGGAGATCAGAAACTTAAATTAACAACAACAACAACAACAACAATAATAATAATAGAAACACCAGAAGGCCAGTTGAGGCTGAAGGACAGCTCTGCAGCAGGAAATGAAAAGGAAGATTTCACAGTGAATCCTGTAATGGTGGGTGAAATGAAGGCTTGTCTCCTAAAAGAAGAGTTCATCTGTCTCCATTGCAGGAAGACCTTCATTCCCAGAGGGGAAGAAAATAGAGCTAATTTCTTGATGGCTTCAGGTTTTAAGTACCACCAGGCTTCACTTGGGTGTTTTAGCACAGCCTGTGCAGAGTGGCTTGAACTCCTGTTAGGGAGTTGCTGCACTGGCAGAGGTAAGGATCCGCCTAGTCTGGTTATACCTCCTGGAAAGGGGATTAAGGGGCTTTATTTTATTGGTTTTGCTCAGTCAGTTCCTCTGCTTGATAGCCAACACTTTGTATTTCCTAACATCTTTGAGCAGTGCTTTGTCAAGTCAAAATTATGCCACATCAGTGAAACATTTGGTTTTGAAACCTGCATATTCTAATGCTCAGTAATTGAATACTCAATTGTTGAATTTACACTAAAGTTTCTCAGCTCAGTTTTGAGCCAGTGCACAGGAACCAAATAGTACTAATGACAAACATTCTTTTCTGTAAAGCAAATGTTTCCAGATAAACACTGCACACCAAAGCTGACATAGAAGGAAAATGGTGCAATCCTGTCATTAGAGAAGGACTTTGTTCAACAAACGTGGCAGAAACATGGAGAGTGAGGGCAAGTTCTTTCCCTGCCATTTGCCTCTTTCTCTGAGTGCCCTTGGTACCCCAAGTCTGAGCCTGATGACAAATGCTGTATTCCCTGCAGAGACATCTCAATGATCTGTAACAGGTCTTTTAAAACATACATTTTTCTGAAATGCAGGGAAAAAGCTCTTATGGGAAGTAAATCTTTGTTCTGTAGGGATTGTGACAAGATGCTCAGCAAAGGCATTTGGCTGTAAGGAAACAGCGAGAATAGGCTCAGAGTTACTACAGCAGGTGAAGAAATAATTTAAACCAGCAAATGTGTTTCATGCTTTTATTAAGTTGCTGAGGTGTCAGATTAATTTCTCCTGGACTAAGGATGGGCAGCTGGATTAGATGCTTCTTCCAAAAGTACAGGCTGTGTCCAAGTACTTTGTGTTCTCCCTTGGTGCAGTGTTTCTCATAGCAGTGCCCATGTCTGCGATACCCCAGTACCTACAATAATAATCACAACACCTAATAGTGAGGGACTCCCTGGGGAATGTCCCAGCTAGGAGAGGACAGGAATAACTGGAAACATGCTTTTAAAGGGGAATGACTTTATGTCAAATAAGGCAATGGAGAAAGAAAACAGAATCTGGGATCTCTCATCGAAAGTATTTAATTCTAGGAAAACCATTCTCTGCTACCCGGCTTCCAGTGTGGTGTCTGGCAAACAAATGTGCACATTGCTGGTGCTCTCAGGTGCAGTTTGGATAACAACAGCTTCACCTACTGTCCATGGTGGAATGGTGGAAGTCTGAGTGGGTCTGAATGAGATGGTCAGAGCACAGAGAGAAGCTGCAGAAAGGTGCCCAGAGAGCCTTTGCAGAAACCTGACTGGCGCATGCCAGTAAATAGCAGACAGGGAGCACAGACACTCACCAGGCTCTCGGGAAATCACACAAACATCTCTCCTGATCCTGTCAGAAGCAGAAGTTTTGGGCAAAATGCTGTGGTTGGCTGGAGACACAGGTCTAGGTTGGCTGGAGGCTCCTCTCTACATGGCTGTGGTGGCTTTACAGTCGTGCTCAGCACTCAGAGAGAGGGAGAGATGGAGGGAGAGCGGTTTGTGCAGCACTTCGGTGCCTGCAGCTGAGGAAATCACTGAAGATCAAAGTATGTGTTCATTCAAGGCAGCTGGCCTGTCTGTAGAAGATTTTCACTCCTCTAGTACCCTGAAGACAACAGCAAGTGTGAAACGAAACAGCATGGAAAAAGCAATACCTGGAGCTCCACCTTGCTGCGCGAGACAGTTACTTGCTGCTAAAGAACAACTAAGATTTTTCTTCTCTGTTTATTAGTAACATCCTTGTGCACTTGGAATTGGCTTCAGGAGGCGGTGCAATCCTACACAAATCCTCGTGGGAGGGTTTGGAAAGACTGCTACAAAAAAGGGGCACACGTCACTGTAAACAGCACAGCCCCCCTCTGATCAAGCCTTTGTAACATTGTTCATTTCATGCAGCTATATCACATAACAGTTTATACATTTCCAGTGCATTTTCTTACACATAATGTCATTCTTTCAAAATGTGAGGTGTGTGGGCTTATTGTTGCTGTGGAAGCTGCTGGTGGTTTTTTCTGGATAGCCAACCAGAAAACCTGACCAGCTGGCAGGGCAGTTGGGCCAGCTTCTTGCAGTTTTAGTTCCAGAGTTGCCTTTTCACTAGATTAAAAACTATGAGGCAGTTTCTAGCCCTAGAGCCACAAAGCAGGTGGTTGATAACATTGTTGGCTCAAGAAAATAGGAAATTTGTGGCTGGGCCCACTATAAAAGGAAATTCTTTCCCATGATTTACAAATAAATGAACTTCAGTCCAGGCAGGATCAGACCCTGTGCATGAAGAATCTTTTGACTGTATATGGAGACATATACAGTATGAGACATATAAGTAGAGAGAACTTTTTTAAACAAGAAACCACTTGAAACAGAACGAGAAATGGAGAGAAGGAGGCCAGGAAAGCAAATTAACCCTTTTTTGACTTCTGGTTCTTAAACTCAAGTAGCTTTTTAGTAGATCCCTGGGGCAGTTCTTCTGTAAAATACAATTTACAAGTGGGTTTAACTACAACATGTTGCTTTTCAAGCGCAGACAGACAGGAAAAGATTCAATTGACACCTGCTTCAGAGAACAAATGGGACACAATAGATGAAACTAATTTCAAAGGGTCTATTTGTTTGTCTCTTGTCATGGCTTAAACCAGGGGGACTACTATTTCAGGATGGATTCTGCTCCCATTCCGGTCAATGGGGGAAAAAAGCCTATTTGTGTGAATAAGGCAGAACCAGCCCCTTGGTGAGGAAACGAGTTGGTCGTTGCTGAAGTTTTACTGACAATTCTGTAGTAAGGGGGGACGTAGTACTGCTGAAATGCTTGATTTTCAAGCCAGATGTTTGAAATATGAATATTCACACTTGCAGAACTTTAAACAGACCGATGAAAGTTTACTGAAAAACAATTGGGAATACAAGAATTTTTTTTAAGAATGCAAAGTACCACAGTGCTTTTTAAAAATAGGTTTTCAATTATTTGATTCAAGTCTAACTCAGTTTAGAAAATTCTTCCTGTCTAAAGCAATTTCTTCCTGTCTAAAGCAATTCGTGTGTGTGTGTAAGAAGAGAGAAAAATTGCTGAAATTATGCTTTTTAGAAATTGAAACCAAAGAAAAAAAATGACTACTTCATTGCCAGTAGTTTCATTAAAGGACATAACGAGATGCCAAAGCAAAAACTCCAAATCCTGAATATACTTAACAGTTTGTGTGCAGGGGTTGTGTTTACAGAGCTCCCCTAAACACGTGCCCATCTTTGCACTTTCTGTTTTGGTCCCTGGGTGGGGGTGAGGTCCTGAGCTGCTCGGCTGCAACCCAGCTGTGCCTGCCCAAAGGAAGAGAAAAAAATCCCTGACATGAACATTTTGGCAGCTCTTTGTTTCGAAGAGAACAGCACTTTGTCTCCTGCTTGCTGTCCTTTGATTTTCATGGATGTGGCGATGGCCTGGGTTTCCAAATCCCTGTCCCTGCCAAGCAGCAAGCCAGAGTTTGTCCTCACATACTTACCTGCCTCTAATCCCCTGGAGCTGCGCCGAATTTGGGCTACACTTAAGCTTTTGGCTGTGTATTTAATCTCTGGGGGGGCTGTGGTAGTTAGAGCCTGGACTGTTACCGCTGTTCTGCTTTCACCATGAATCTCACAATCGCTTTTTTTTCCTTAAACCCTTCAACCTTCAAGCTACTTGAGTGTACTGAATTAGTGGGATGGTTTTTAACTGGCATTGCTAACGATGACACGTGTAGAGGAAATAATGAAGTCAAAGGGCCTCCAAAGCAGAAGGTAAATACCAGTAGCAGCAGATTTTAACTCCCAGCTCCTCAGCTCTGAGCACTCCAGCTTCAAGGAGGCCTGAAAGCTGCATTTGGGGGTGTCACCCATGGTGGCATTTGCTGCTGCAGAGCACCCAGAGTTTGGAGGCCACCCCTGTCAGAGGAGGCTGCAGAAACTGGGCTGTGTAGACAACTGAGAGGCAGCCAAACCTGTAAGTGTCAAAGAGCAGCAGTTTCAGCACACAGAAGGTGATGGGGCACAGGTGATAACTCTGAATTTCCTGCCTTTTGTAGCGAGTATTGTGCCCCTTCCAACCACGTTAAAATGCCATTAAGACATAATTTCATGTTAAATGCTAGGTTTTAGCATGCATTTACCTACATTCTTGAAATCTGATTTCTGCCCTTTTAACTCCCAATTGTTCCTTGAGGCTAAAGGACACAGGGGTTTCACATCAGTTTAATTCTTCAAGTTTAAAACTGGTATAACTGGGGTGTAACTGCCCCCTCCTTGAAGGTCGAGATGATGCAAACAAAGTGTGTTCCAATCTGCAGGAATAATCTATACCAGTATAAAGCACCCTTCGTTGTTAATCTCACTTTTGTTAGGGCTTTCACTGATTCAACAGTTTCGACAAAAAAATCTCATACTCCCCGACTGAAATAGATGGAGAATGTATGTGTAAACCAGATACAGGATATAAAAGGACTGGAAGGCATGGTCATTCTTGCTTAATAATGCAATTAGAGACATTAGGTCTGAAGAGATCAAATGGATGTGTGTGAAATTCAAACTGCAGATTGTAGATTCATTAGATAACAAAAAAACCCCGATGATTAAAGGTGCTGAGCCTGAAGCCTGCCCCAAGAATCCCAAGCACACTCACGTGTGTTATATGACTGATAAACTGATTTAAACTGGACACCATCTTGGGGGGAAAATGAATCTGTAAATGTTTAAATTGCTCTGGTTTGTTTCCTTTTTGTGGTTATCAAACCTATAGTATCTTTACAAATGCATTAAGTATGGCAGCTTTAATTCTGTCTCTAGTAAACACACGGCAGTCCTCTTGGAAGCAGTAGGACCACAAACAGTTCTGGTTTGAGTAGAGCAGTGGTTGTATCTGCAACAGCATCTACTCTTGTAGAAACCAGTACCAAGTCAAATAGATGATACAATCCTTAAGAAACAGAGGACTTGCAAGAATGAAATGAAAAGAGATTTGATACCTCTCCAGTCCACTGACATTCTCCGATTGTTTCAGCAAAACACCAGACAAAGCTTACCTGGCCTTGCAGAAAGACTCCTGCTAGAGCTGATGAAATGAACTGAACAGTCAGGGCTGAAAAGGCAAAGTTCTGCCACCGACTGAAAATGATTTAAACAGTAAATATTATTATACATACACATATATATGTATATATAAACCTAAGAAGCGATTGCTAAATTTAGCAGGTAACCCAAAACAGACAAAGTTAAACAAAGCTGAAGGAGAATAGGAACTTTCCCATGTGAGGAGGTACCTAGACCAAAAGGAAGTGAGCCGACATACAGGTGCACTGAAAAAGGTCTAGTAAATAAAACTGCAACTGGTTTGCACAAAGGGAAATGACCCTTTCCACCCTATTGGATAGGGAGAATGCAGCATCATTAGTTGACATGACTTCTGGAAGCAAAATGAACCATGCTTTTAAATAAATAATGCCTAGCACTGTAGAAATGAGTTAGTGGGATTCAGACAGAAAAGTGTTGAAACCAGACATTTCTCTGCAAGCCTAAGCATTCTTATGTGACCAAAATCTCTCCCCTGTATAACATAATATTAACAAAATCAGTGGCGTTCCATCTAATTTTTATTGTGGAATGCTGCATTTGTTTCACAGGGATCCCTGTGCAGTTCCTGAGCCTACTGACATTACTTTTGCTTTCCTCAGCTGCCTGTTGCTGTCCCACAGATTCATAAACTGCAGGCCGAAAATCTCCTTTCTAAACGATTTCAACCCTTGGAGCTCAGGACACAGTCATCTCAAGACCAATTAAAAAAAAAAACTAGTGATGGGAATGGAAAGATTCTGCATTGAACTTAATTATCTAGGGCAAGGAGAAAACATCCTTTTCATCCAGGAATTGCATAATTGTCTGTTATGGGCTACAGTCTCTGCTTTAAAATGTGTGACAAAACTCATATTGAAACAAGCAGAAGAAGGATTTGACCCATGAGGGTTCGGACATTTTGAAGCATCTGATTTGCTGATCAGTGACAAAAAGAACACGGGAAAAACAGTTCAGTACTTAGACAATATACTTGCAACGATTGATAAGCCTCTCTCTCCCCCAAAAAACCCCAACCAAGCAAGAAACCCAGGCTGATGCTGCCTGTCTCCACAGTGCACTTGTGTATTTACGAGAGCAAGTTTGCTTGTTGCCCAAGAGGAAGTCCAGGCCATACAGAGAAAATAAATTTTGTATGTAATTTGGGGGTTTCCTTAGGCTCAGGAATGTGTTTATTTATATATTATTGAATAGAGGAACAGTATAGGAAATCCGGAAATAATCAGCACTCGAAAGACTGGTCAAGGCTATTATTACAAATAAAGAAACCAGGCTAAAAGACCAATGTGTTAGGCTGACAAACTGGATTTTAAATTAAGTTTTAGCTGGGATGAGTTTCTAAAGCTATTTTTAGCCTCAACCATGTGAGAAGCACATGGCTCCATAAATACATTCCCCTCAAGAATAAGTTAATGGGGGTGGGGTGTGTGGAAGGAAACAACCTAAACAATTCATTTAAAGTTAATAACTGAGTCAAGAATTTTATAGCTTTGTTTTTGAAACATTTGTCATTGCAGTGTGATTCACTTTTGCAATAACATTCATTCACAGACCAACAGTGCATGGGACAGTGGACTGATGGGAGGGTTCGAATGGGCCTCTCTCAGCCTCCCTGGGCCACCCTGCAGCTCTGCCAGAGGGGAATCGCTCAGCATTTTGGTGCAGCTGTGGTAGGCTCTGGCTCTGAAACGTCCCACAAAGGAACCTGCCTTTTCCTCTGCTCCTACAGAGAGGGCTCTGGGAGAATCAGCCTGCATGAAACCCTCCAGGCCTCACTTTGGAAAACTGCACGCAAGCAAAACAGTAAAGAAAAGAACAGTCACAAAATAATGCCCAGACCTTTTCACCAAATATACAGGGAGGGACCCACTGAATGCCCTAAACATGTTTGGACTTCCAGTAGAAGAGAGCACTTCCAAGAGAAATGACTTGTGCAACAGAGTGTTTTCCCAGCTACATCAGCAGATCTCACATATAGGCCATAGCTCCTCTACAAACCTCTTCTCCTCTGGGTAGAGATAAAGATGACAAAGGACTTGTGCAATTAAAGAGTATCATTATGTCCTCAGTCTTCAAGCATTTCAGTCAGGGGATGCTCCTTAGCTTTAGAAAACAAAATAAAGAGGCAAAAAATAAAAGAGAGAGATAAATGGGACTACGAGGCTTGTTTATTCTGGTTCATCCCCTGACCCAAGTGGTCACAGGCCAGTTGCTTTGGTGCTGCAGCTCCCTAGGTCAGAAGGTTGATGAGCAAATTCAGGCCTGGTAGGAGAGCAGACACAGAGGACTTGGCTGCTTCTTCAAGAAAGAGGCATTTTGGTTGTTTTGTTAAGTCACCACAGACACCAAATTGCTGTTGTCATGGTGAATTTGGCTCCCAGTCCGGAGGTGACTCTCTGAGGGGTCTCCAAGACCATCTGTGGCCAATAGGGTCGTGGAGCAAGAGCAGCTGGACCTCTCTGCTGATGAAGGGCCTGGAGGAGTTAGCTGTCTGTTTCAGTTTTGCAGATTTATTACTTATTTTGTCATGCTGGATGGGAGGTGTAAAGGTTTCTCCCTCATTTTTCATGACTGCTTGGTTACATTGGATTTTTTCTGGTACATGGCCCACGTAAAGGTTGAAGTAAATGCAGAAATCCAGAAAAGGGACTCCATTAGCTGAAATGGCAACGAATTGTGGTTTTTGGCATGCTGAAGCCTGGTTTCACCTCCCTGCTCTATATGTTCCTGTGTGTATCTCTGACTATGGACTTCATTTTCTTAAACTATACAGTGAAGTTTATCTTTGGTTACTTCTACTGTGGACTACTGGCTTTGCCTCTTTTCAACCCACAGATCAAAGAAATTATGTAAAAACAGTGCAATTATGACTAAAATAAACACTTTAAACTCTGTTACTGTGATTTCATCCAGATATTTTTTCCCCCTAGGTTTGCATTAACACTTGTGGCTCAATCAGCATTGGTAGCAATAAAATACACATGATAATCCCCTGCTGATCCATCATTTGTACTCAGAAGACTTAACTGGTGGAACTTGTATTTTATTTCCTTTTTCCAGCCTCTGTCAAAAGTGCATGCCCTTATGAAACATACATGTGATACTTAGAAATCAAAAGAACAGCTAATTAATTACATCCCACCTCCTCATATGGAAAATACATCTAAACTAGCATCTAAAACACAATGTGTTTGCTTTAAATAGCCAAATGCTGAGGGACTGGAGAGATCTGTGGGAAATTTTTGGCACCATATGAAGATTCTTTCAGCCCTCGAA
>NW_008240228.1:1545215-1576200 GCF_000691975.1 Corvus brachyrhynchos
TGTTTTCTATTCTCCTTGGCTGCGCTCTTATATTTTAATACCGTATAATAGTAAGGAACAAGGAGGGTCATTCAAAAATATTTTTTAATCTTTATTAGAAACAGAACTGCCTTTTGATGCCGCTGGACCACATTTACCTACAAAGCCCTAAAATGGCTGAAAGAACTGCAACCATAGCTTCTACTTAGGGGTTTTGAGGGGTGCCCACACAAGTCTGAATGACTGCTGGCAGTGGGGAATACCAGGCTCTCACTAAGTTTGTACATAGTGCTGACCACTTCAGTGTTGAGGCTTTTCCCTGGGGTCCAAAATTACATACCAGCGTTGCTCTTTTGCTTCTGAAACAAAAAAGATGCTTTGCTTAGGCCTGATTTTTCCACTTAACCCCCCTGTCATTAAGGCATATTTGACTTTAATTTACCACGATGGCACAGTGTGATGAATTTAAGGGTTTTGGTGAATGAGGAGGGGATTGCTCATGTATTAATAGCTATGAAGTGGAAAAACAGCAAGAAATGGAGTGAGCTTCGGTCTCAGCTGTGAGTCTTGGGAGTTAGTTCTCTTGCTTCCAAGAGTACATGTATGTTTGGGCTTCTTTATGGCTCTATAGCTTGCACTTTCAGACTTCATTCTGCTGCCTGCACCAGAAAAAGAAATCTAAAAGTCCAAAGAAGGATTCTGGATGGAATAAGAAGGGTACAGGGAATATGAGGGTTTAGAATAAAAGGTTTCATAATTCAAATGTATGAAGGCCGCCCCATCCTTTTCCAGTAGTGGGGGTGGATGCTTGTTTGCTTTTCCTTCCTCCCACATGCTGTACATTTCCAGCATCTATTGCCATTTGCGTGAATGAACAACAGAGCCTCCTATCGCTGGAATTCATGGATTTCTTCCACCTGCGATCATTTCTATTTCTTGCCCAGTTTGTAAAGCCTAATCCAACTCCCCGACTTCCATGCCATGGACAAGAGCTCACATTTCCATACAAAAGAAGTCAAACTTGCTGCTAATACTTATTCAGACTGATCAGATGATCCCAGTGCCTCACTTAGGCACACAGGCACAGCTCCTGGGAATTGAATTGCTGGCAGCACCTCATATCCCATATGGAACCTAACATCAGACTATTCAGAACATTAATATAAACTAGCAGTCATATTTAAAAACAAGTAAACAAGAATCAAAGGAAACCATAAAAATTAGGAATGTGCAATTTTAAAAGGAGGAGAACGTAAACGTTGACATACAAAAAAAAAAAAAAAAAAGGCAGTATGAATAGAATGGCAATTTGCCTTGTATAAGGCAAATGCATGAAAATGTCTGGGCTTCTCCATTCTTATTTTTGGTCTTGAAAAAACATTCTCAGATGATTAGAGAAAAAAAATCATTAATATAGAGTAAAAATTCCATTTAAAGATCCTGTGAAACATTCTCATTATACCACATGCATGCTACCTCATGCTCTTTGATTAAGTTACAATGGAATTTTTTTCTCCTAAAGAATGGGGAAAATGCAACTCCAGTAAATTCTATGTTCCTACCAAAATAAATGGATCAACAGCATGTCACCCTGAATTATCTTGAGAAAAATATCTGGGAGAAATTACAGCAACATCACAGATACGCAGACCCAGTATCTTAAACCAGTCAAAGTATCTATTATTGCTTGTTTTTATTTTTCTCTAAAGGGAAGCTATGTTTGACCTCTAAGGAAGGTCAACAACTTAATTATTGTGCTCGAGACAAAGCTACTCTGTGCACAGGAAATGAAAGCTAAAGAGAAGCACTTTGAGAAGAAAGACGTTTTACTCAAATAAATGAGACCTGAAAAATTCAATATTGTTTTCATCCTGACCAAGCCTTCTGGCTGGATGCTAAGTGATGTTCATTGGGTGAAGACAGGAAATCCAGGAGCCTTCCTGCCTTTGCAAGACAAGTTGTAGCAGGGCAAATCTGCTTGGAAGACAGTAAAAGAAAAAGTCCGTGCAGGGAGGGCTCTCACAATCACAATCTTTCGTTAGAAAGCCAAATCCACTTGCTTGAGAAATGAACACGTCAAGGCATTTTGATTAAAAAACCCCATTCACTTCTAGTTCTTGGACACTGCGTAGAAGAGGATAGCTTGGCTCTCCTTGAAGGTTGCAATTGGAAGAACGAGGAAGAGGCAGGAGCAGTCAGGCTCTGTGACAGAGCTCTTAACATTAATCCAAACACACCAAAGCAGAAAGACAAACAACCAACCAAGCCAAAAGGGATGTGTCACCATCACAGGATAAGCACTGTGCTCTGGTGCTGAAGCTATCTAACCAGGACTGCTCTGCCAGCTTGTGCCTCTGTCCTTACTTTGCTGCCACACACAGGAGCTGCAAGAGGTTTGGTTGAACTTGGAGGTCCCTTCAGTAAAAATGCTGTGCTTTTATTCAGGTCTGAGCTGAGTTGTGCTGATGAGGCCAGAAGGAAGGACAGGCTGTAGCTCACAGAAAGCAAGGAAGGGTACAGCAGGGGTGTGGAGCATTAGGGCTACAGAGGAAACCCAGCTTCACCAAAAAGCTGAGAAAAGGGATGCTATTCACCAGTGCTGCAAAGACATGAATCTTTTAACAAGGATGGTCTGGCAAACGCTGTGAATCACCAGCCACAAGCCTTTTCCAGAGAGGAAAATATGAAAATTACAGTAAATAATGCAAAGACTGCAGCCCTGCTCTGGGTATTGGGGATGTGGGTGTCTTCTTTACCTTCAATGATATGAATAAAACAGACAAAAACAAACTTGGAGAATTCTTAGTGAGAGGAACTCAAGTGTGTGTGCACTGCCTCTTTCTAGAGCTCAACAATACATCTTTCCAGTGTTTGTACCAACAAGTAAGAACCTCCATGGAAATGGCTGGATTGTCATCAGTGCAGTGTTGCAGCTTCTCCTGTGGTTGATGTGCTTCTGGAGAAGCCTAAGAGGGTAAGGAAATCCCTCTGACTCCCTACCTGTTGTATATCCCCACCTGTGGGGCTGGCTGATGCTCATTTTTGGCAGCTTACCTGCTCAGTGATGACTCAACAGGATGTTTTCCAAGAGCACCCCAGTGATTTACAGCTCATGTTGCATTTTCAGAAGTCATGTAGAACTTGGGAGCCTGTATTAATTAGTAATGCAAATGGAAAATCATTAAGGTAGGGGCCCTGTAGAAAAATCAAGAGCAGCCATGGGATGAGAAGCTATCCTAATCCCCATTCACAAGGAAAATTACTTCAGTTTGCACAGAGAACTTAATCCTGGCATTTCTTACCATTTGAATACCTGACAAATACTTTCTTGCCTAAAAGGAAGAACAATATGAACTGCTCAGTCTTGAAGGGTTTATGGGCTTCAAGAATGCAAGAGTGACCCTTTCCAATCAAACATCACCATTTACCCAGTAGATCTTTAGCAATGTTTTGACTCTGATTTCCACATGGCCTTGTTTCTTCTCTTAAAATTGGCAGAGCTGCCCTAAAACTTGGCCTCTTGTCAGGTCATTGGTGTGATAACTGGCAGCCTCAAGGATATTCACTACAGATGATAAGGCATTTCAGAGGGGCAAGAAACAACTAAGTTTCAAGTTCAAAATCAGATACTTCTGCCTTTGTCCAGCTTGTGGGAAAATGGGGAAAAATTGTCCTAAGCAGGCAAATTTTCACTGAAGTCTACACAGTGGCTGAGAACAGAGTGGTCTGGCTAATGAGAACAACTGATTATAGAGATTTAACATAAAACAGATTTTAGGAGGTCTGAGATTGGATTTAATCTGTTCTCGTGTATGCATTGACAAAGCCCACAGCCTGTGCCTGGGCCAAGGCTTTCACAGTCAGTGCTTCCAGGATGTAAACTGTCATCTGCACTCTTTGTTCTCAGATGTATGACCTTACATTTTGCTGGTTTAAAACACATGTTCAGAGGAGTCCACTTTGCCAAGTGTTGCAGTTTGTCTGGCAGGCTTGATCCGTCTTGTTTATTTACCACTGTGGCATATCTGCAACTTTTCCAGCAGCTGATTTATTTATTTTTTTTCTTTCAAATCCTTGATAACAATAATGAATAGCCTGGGAGTAAGAACAAATCATTGCAGGACCTTGATAAAAATACCCTCCTGATACCTCTCTGTTATAACAAGTTACTCACTCAATATGTGCTACATCTTGGGTAGTGACATGTAAAAATTATTTCGTACCACCATTTTTATTATCAAAACTGTACTGACTGGTGTCATTTTTGTCACCATCTCTTGAACTTAATGTTAGCGCCTTTGTGCACCTGATTTTCTTGCAGTTGCCTCAGAACTGACACCAGGTTCACTAGTCTGTATTTCCATGGGGACTCTGGGAGAAAGGGGTCACCTCCTTCATCCTTCTAAAATAATGAAACATTTGCTCAGCTCTAGTTGTCTGGAATTTCCCCAGTACCTTATGAGGTAAGAGGGTCCCCAAGAGATGTTGATAGTAAGAGAAAGTAGAGAGTGCTATAAACAAGAGACAAAAATCTCATCCTTGAGGCTTGGACACAGTGTTGTAGCACTTGGCTTCAACGAGATCAGGATGGAAATGGATAATATTTGTTTCTGTGGATTAGTACTCTGTCCTGGTTTTGATTCTCATGTATTCAGCGTCCTTAAAGGTACACTCCATTTCTGCAGTTTAAGTCCATCTCCAATGACAAATTACTGAGTGGTGCTGACTTCAGCAGCAGCATGATGTGGCTGGATTGCCAAGCACTGCCTGGTTTCCACCTGTTACAGTAAATTCCCTGCATTTCCACTAAACTGTGCCCCAGCTTGCAAACAGCAGCACAACTGACCTGAACTGCAGGATTTTATGAGACCTCCCAAAGCAGGCAATTTTACCTGGTTTTGATTTTCATTAGGAAAGCTTTGCTCCAGCTTCAGCCATTTTTAAGGGTACCAGGGCACCTCCTGTTAAAACTGGAGACAATGATCCATCCTTCAGGAGAGCAACACTGCATGGAGGCATCTCTAGGAGACAGTCTTTAACAGCAGACATGTTTTTCTAGCTTTTTGTCAACCTAATTTTAAAGGCTCAGCAGAGTCTTTTCCCTACCACAGAAAAGGAATTGCCTCCCGTTTGGCACTTGTGTTTTAAGGCCGTGCATGGAACCATTTTAATAGGACAGCAGAGTGGCACTGAAGTTGCAGAGTGGCACTGAAGTCACAGAGTGCCTCTGAAGGTCTGACAGATAAACAGACGGCAAAAAAATGAGTTCCTAGACAGCGAGGAGCAGCAGTCAGTAGATACAGCTCTGCAGAACAGCATGAAGCATGCCCTGCAGTACATGCAGCTATGGCCAGTTGACATTTCTCCCATAAACACCAGAGGGAAATTTATTCTACTGAAAACTGAGCCTGTCTTTGACATTAAAATAATCAGAAATCAAATCCTAAACTCTGAAGGAAAAATAGTACTTAAACATTTATATCAAATTAGGACAAATCCAGCAAGAGAGAGCTTTTTGGCTAATGATCCATCTAAGAGACTCCCCATAGACTTTCAGAAAACACATAGATTCAGCTGCTTTAGCTCATTCTTTTTCGGGGGGGAAGAAAAGAAAAAATACTTCGCTAGGAGTTAAGAGATCCCTCTTGACTTTTTTGTTTTGTTGTTTTCTTTTTGTTAGGGTACCTCCTATCTGTTTGCTCAGGATATTATTTTCCTGTCATCAAGAAGTACGGTTTTCACAGATACACTGCTTACATGGGCACAGGGTCAGTCTCTGCGCGTTCTTTTCCACCACTACTCACAACAGAAAGAAAAGAAAATTGCATAATCACAGAAGAGCTTTCACCACTACTTTTAGGGCTGATCCAATATCAGCAATCCTCTTTCAAGAATAACTCCCACTCTCAACACTGCTGATGTAGAACTGGTCTTGATTCTTCATTAAACATCCAAAGGGCCAGATACCCTGCAGGAGTGTGTTAGGGTAGAGGACACTGAGCTCAGAGAGAAAGAGCTCCTTCTGATCCACAGTTCCTTGCAGTTCTTGTGGACTCTGGAGGTTGGTTGCCCCAGATGAAGCCTCAAATGCACCTACAGAAAAAGATTCCTAAGCTTGAGAGGCAGTACCAGCTCCACATGATTCATTTTCACACCAATTTCTTTAAAGATTTATTCAGGAGGTCTTTCTGTAAATCAGGAGCACTCCAGAGATTATCCATTGCAATATCCAACTGACTACAAGGTTTGGTGAACAAGAGTATGTGAGACATCCCAGTGGTTTAGAGAGGGATGGAGAGCTCCATCTGTTAAGGTTTGCTATAAATAAATTTATGCCCTGCAAAGTTCCTTCTAATCCTTATATGGAATTTCAGGATATATCTTATATCCGCTTAACTTTTTCACCAATGTTCCTCAGAATTGGGCTGAACAGTGATGCAATAATTCAACCAGATCACTCTGATTCTTGGCATTTCAGCAAAGGCTTCACACAACACAGGTTAGGGAGCATCAGGTATGACACACAGCAAGTGCAATCCAGCAGTGGCCAGGCAGGGATAGCCATCCTCTTTCCAAAATGACAGCAGTGGAGTCCCAACTGCACTTTCCCTCAGGTATGTTACTAGATTCCGAGTAGGAACCACCTGTAATAACTGCCTGATTCAGCTAATTTTACTGTAATCACATCCCACATCTTCTCTGACCTAATTGGGTGCAAGCTGTCAGCAAAAATATGCTGGCTCTCTCCTGCAGTATTAATTCTGTAAGCCATACAGATATTATTTCAAAAAGATGGAAACATATTAAAAAGAACATGTCTTTTGTCTCCATTAATAACAAAGGGTGGAATTTAATGTTATGCATTTGATGCATTTGCTGCCAGAAGAGTTTCTTCTAAAGTACAAAAAGCCACTGGAAATCAATGTGCTTCATTGACATAGGCCAGAGAACTTTAAAAGGCTTCTCTGTGTCCATACAGACCTGGGAAAATGCATAAATTTCTGTCCTTAGCCCATGTCTTGGGCTGCAGCAAACAAGCACTGCAATTTATACCAGACATTGGAGAATATGAATATTTTCTTTACTACTCAGCTCCGGGAAAGGATAATTATTATAAGCAAAACCAGATGAAAATCTGAGAATATTTTATGATCCACTTTCATTACAAAAAAAAAAAAAAAAGGCCCTCTATTAGCCTTAGAACAATGGGGCCAAATTCACACTTGGAGTAACATGACTGACATCAGTAGAGCACTACAATTAATTTTGCCCATGGGATCTACTCGAAAATAAAATGTTCTGCCACAAGGATGACAGCCAGATTCTGTGCAGAAAATCTTTCTATACCAACTAATTTGGCTTCAAAAAGACAGCACAGCTGTACAAGCAGTAATCCAGTGGCCTGGATCTTCAAGTGCAGCTCTGCTCACATCTGTACAATAAAGTTAAGTTATAACCATCTGAGAATTTGATCAAGCACCTTTTCACAGACCAAATGGGAGATCACAGTATAAGTATTATTAGGCACTAAAACAGTGCTTGCGTGACATTCATAAAAAACAAAGAGAAGGATACTGGGAGGTAGAATTCAAGAGCAACCAGGTAGCCAAAGATCTAAGTGAAATGCTGATATCCCTTACTAATCCTTTCTTATCCTGGCTCCGTCTTCCACCAAGTAGTCTCCTGAAACATGTTAAGCTGCGGGAAGAATCAGAAAAAAAGCAGAAGGCTCTTTTGCTGTTTCTGTCGTCATTTATTTATTTTTGAACAGAAAATTCTTGTCCCTTGCAGTGATGACGTTTTAATGAATCCATCAATCACTGCAAACTCCAAACTAGAATCCTACATAAAAGAGACCTATTTGTAATACGTGACCTAAGCCCATACCTAGCGAAATTAGTTCTCAGGGAGACAATGCAGGTCTTTCAGTGCTGTCTCCATGGAATCGCAGATGATTAAGCTGGACAGGGCCTTGTGGGTCCTCAAATCCAACCCTGTACACCTAGCATCACTTTACCCCTGCCTCGTTCCCCTGAGTGCGTTATCTAATCCTTTGCTGACTGATTGTGACCCACCCTACAACTTCTCTTCCACGGGCAAATTTCCATTGTGTGCTGCCTAAGCAAGCCCTTGATTGGTCCTCTAGGTTTTTGGTTCTCCTCTATCCATGAGTGTTAGGGTATTTGGATCCAGGCTATCTCCCCTCCCCTTAATTACTTTAAGTCTTTCCAAAATTGCCTTTTACTTTTTTTGGTGTCTCGCCCATTTGCTCTGTACATCTCAGCGCTGCAGGTTCTGTTTTGTTACACCTCTGCCACCAGGCTGGGCTTCTCAGGGCACATTCATAGTCAGATCTTTGACTTTATTTTGTTGCTGCCATATGCAGTAAACCCCCAACTTCACTAAATCATGACTCAATTTTTTGCTTCTCTTTTTATGGCTAGCAGACCTATTACAATTTGCTGTCATTCCATTTGCACCATTTCTTTCAGGTTCACGTTTCATAGCTCTCACTTGGTGCTTTCTTACCACAGCATTGCTTTTCCTTGCCACTTTTCCTGCACCTACAAGATCTGAGCTTACTTCTTATCCCAGACTGAGAGGACTATGTAAGTTGTGAGGTCAAGAAGATTCTCCCTGCTCACTCCTCTTCCCCAGGACTCCCTGCAGTGACGTCACTGAGATGCAAATCCATGAGATGATCTTGAAAATAAAATTTGACTTAAAGACGACCCTGACTCCACATTCAAAACTTCTGAGCTCTCCGCTCTTCAGTGACTGTTGTTTTGGCTGCTGGTGATCTAAACTTAAGTAGATGAGAAACATACTCAGCGTGCTGCATCTGTGGGCAACTCCATGGACAAATGTTCCTGCCGGATTCAGAAGTATCAAAGAAAGCAGTTGCTGCTCCCTCGTGGTCATCAGCACATCCCTGTTTTTAAAGTTACTACCACCTAAACTTTGCAGCAATTTATGATCTTCTATCTCCTGTCTGCCTACAGAGGTGCTTTTATGTATAGCTTGGATAAGTCAAAGCAATCCAAGGTAATGGAGACTTACTATTGAAATGGCTTAAGCCAAACCATGTCTGCAGCCTCATGGGATGACTTAACAAGACTCAGACCAGGAGAATGATACAAACAACAGTTTCTAAATCAACTGGGCAATCCTGAACTCAGTGATTCCCCTCCATCCTTTTGTACTTTCTCTTTTACCACTTGGTAAAGTGTTTTCACTAACTACATCTCCTGTCAGTACTGTCTGGCACAACTGATCAGCCATTTCAAAACTTAGGTGGCCTCTTAATTTTTACAGAACAGATAGAGACCAGAACACTTATATTGTATACAGAGCTTAGATGTTATCACACAGCTGAACTCCTTCTGTGCTCACCATGGATGGCATCACACAGCTAATCTGCAATTATAAAGTGAATGGCAATTCCAAAACCTTTAGAAAAAAATACATCTTCATGTATTGGAAGCAGCACAGAATGAATACGTTGTTGTCACTATTCCTTTTTTCTTTTGGGGTCCATTGTCCCTTGCTATACACACCATCAGCATATTCCTTTTCCCACATGTTAAAACCCAGCATGAAAATCAGACAGGGCTCTTGAGCCTGCTTCTCACTGTTTTACACTTGAAAGCTGGCTTTACTCACTGCAATTTTCAGTCCTGGAAGGCAACAATCACAAGTGGCCAAACGGAGCCTGCCCTCAGAGAAGAATCTGCTTTAGCTGCTCGCCTCTCAGTAGCTTCCTTCACAGGGCTAGTTCTGAGGAAGTATAGCATTTTTATTAGCTTATCATTTTCCATTGGGACTGGAAGAGTTTTGTGGGAAGAAACCCCAGAGCACCTGTAACTTAAAGCATTGTCCCCTCTCTCTCAGGGTTGCTCAACAACTGTTTCCACAGTATCACCTGAATAGAAGACAATCCTTAATTCCACCAGTTTTTCTTATTTTCTTTGCCCTTGTTTCACATATAACATTTCTACTTATGGAAGAACAAGTCATCTCTGCTTTTTGCCTCTACATTGTTCCTCTTTTGTTCCAAAACATTAAGGAACCTGTCTGCTGCCATGGGCACCCCTGTCATACACCATCATAGTGGTGGGATCTCCTCTCTTTCTTGTGTGAAAATCAGTCTGTCTTTTATTTCCCCCTTCATTCTCCCCCATGGAGTCTCAATCCTGGCTGTCTCCACTGTCTTGTCATTTGGTCTTTGGGGGGTAGTTTCCCTTCCTTTCTTCTTTGCCTCTGAATTGTCTTCCTCCTCCAGTTGAATAAATTTGTTGCTCAGCTTCATCTCTCCTGCACTAGCTAATTTCATCCTCTCTCCTGTCCTTGGGTAGGGTTGTCCCGTGGATATCCCTTTCCATCTTTTTGTTCTTGAGGCCACCTTTTTATTGAGGAGTTGTGCACTAGTGTTGCTTCTGCTCTCTCCTCAGGGTATTCCTCGACCACATCTTTGAACTCCTGTCTGAATTTCCAGTTACCTGCACTTGTCTCTTCAGCACTGGCATTGTTTCCTCCTTGAGTATGGTCAAATTATGTTCCATATTTACGTACTTTCCATCTTGTGCCACACCACACTGATGTACAACTGGGAGATTCTGCAACCATCCAGCATCTTGTGAACCCTTTCCTCTTTTGTTCCTTTAAAATTATTCTTCAGAAGAGCCCAGCTGAATTAGGTACCAAATTCCACAGATATTTGCTAGGTGCATTCGTTTATAATACATGTTAGAGAAACAGGAGACTATCACAAGCTGTTAGGCAATAAAAATCCCTGCAACATAATCTGTTGTGGTTGGACATTTTATTGAAATCCTGGATAGTCCATTTGCAAAAAAAGCTGACATGCCGGGTTTGGATTTAATCTTCACATTTTCACTCAAACTGTGGCATTGTTTGAACACGACAGCTTTGGGATCCTGGCAAAAGAGTAAAACTGTTTGGTTTGGTCCACTCTGGTTTGAATTATCTCTCTTTTTATTTATGTATTTCTAGCTTTGAAGTCTGTGTACTTTAAAAATCAATGAACATTATATTAACAAGCAGACACTAATTACATTTTAACAAACTGGAAAGGCTTGGCTACAAATCTTTGAAAAGATAGATTCACATTTTAAAGAGCTTTCTAATCCAACTGGCATCATTGTTGTAAGACACTGACAAAGCCTGCACAGAATGGAAATGTTAAAGGAATCTGTTTTCCAGAATTTTTTTCTATGATTTATAATTAGTCTTCATCATTGTACTGTTTCATACACTAGGTCTGGTAAACAGAGTACTCGTGACTTTTACAGGATTAATGGAGACATTCTGAGATGTAGAAATTAAAAGATCACTCAGATAATAGCAACATTTCACTCTTGTAGCTCTTCTCATCAGTTCAACTTATTGTTTTACAAATTAGGATTGCTATCAGAATTCTACAGAGGGGTAAAAATGAGGCAAGGAACACTAATGTGTCTCATCTGCAACTGCTTAGCAGAACAGAGACAAATCAGAACTGGGTGTCTTGTATCCAGTTTAGAGCTCTAATTCTTAGGTTACAGTGGTTCACTGAGCAGTTTTTAAAATATGGGTATTGGAGTGTGCAGTGGGAGTCAGAGAGTTTGTATCAGGATGTTCAGCACATCAGGAAGTGCCAAAAGTGTAAATAGATGGTCCTGGAACTATAAAAAATATCATGCCTCTTCTGGCCACTGTCTGAGAGCAGCTGTGTCCTTGGTGAGAGGGTTGTTGGAAAAGCAGCTCCCACATGAAAGTAGGAACCCCAGCAATGCACGGAACAGTTTCTGCACAGAGCAGAGAGCCAAGACATCACGAGGTTTGTGTGGTAACAACAAGGGGAGAGTAGGACACAAGAGGACACAATTCTTGTGTCAGAGCAGGCTCCAGGAAGCACTCAGGAGAAGCTATGCTTTTGAAATGTCCCCACTGATTTCATCACTTCCATGCACTCCAGAACAGCTGCTTGAGAGGTAAACAGACAAGGAACCCACTTCAGACGAAGCTATCTCAGCACACCAAAGCCAGCCTGTGCCAAGAAACACTTACCCACTGCTGTGTCATGGACCATGTGTGGTCATATCAGACCCCAACAGGTGCAGCAGGCCACTCTATGCTGTGCTCTGAACTGGTGAGGCAGAGATACCAAAAATAAGGGCAACAAACTTGATGGCACGTCATGGCATGAGAGATCAGTTCTGTGCTCCAGGAGCTGGAAGATACAAATACTCTGGCTCACCCACAGGATACCAGAGTCAGCTCATGTCCATAGGGAATTCCTTGAGACAATTTCAAATGGAAGGGACAGCAAAGCACCATTGCTCTGTCACACACATCAGTATTTCTCTGTCACTACAAGTACTTACTTGTGACAGTTGATTTTCTAGACCTCCTACAGAGTCCTGCTTTCCTGGCTACATCTTCTGGTTGAGCTAAATTGCCAGAAACAAGCTCATCTGCTGGACTGACCTACAGCCCAAGTCCTTCTGCATCTGCAAAGAAGAGGACAGACTGTCATGCCTGTCCTGGAGCCACATCAGGTGCGCCTGGCGGAGCAGCACAGACAGTTGTCACCTCAGCACAGGCAGTCCCAGCAGTGGCATCCAGCAGTGATACCCAATAAGAGCATCCTAGCCATCAGTGATTCTGTGCACTCCTGTCACTAAAACAATCTCTGAGTTATTTCCAGCACCAGCACAGCTCGCTATAGCTGATGGCTCAAGCAACCCTGGCCACCCCTGCAGCACAAACTGTGGAATTCAGGTACATTGATAACAATTAACAGTTTTGGGCCTTAGCACAGCATCTGGCAGAAGTGACTCTCTGTAAAGGTTCTATGAATAGGGTACCAAGTATCAGGGTCACCTGCTATGGCACCCTGTCTACCCTTTCTCTTCATAAACAAACTGGAACAACACAGGTGGTGGGATGCCTCTGTCTTTGCCTCCTTCAAAGTCACTATTTTGATATTAAAGAGCATGTTTTCCACTTTCCCACCTAGCTGGTTAAAAAGATTTAATAGCGCCTGTAATGCTTGCACAAAAAGTCTCTGTACACAACTGGATCCAGTCCAAGTCTCCAGGTCTACCACATCTCTCCAGATCCTGTGCCACTACACACGCTTTTCATTTGGTTAGCACATGATATAAATGGATTTATCTTTGCTTCCTTATGTCACTTGTCAGTGACATGCTACATGTGTGGAAGCACACTCCCCTCTTCAGTAAGTGCTGAACAACCAGCCTGACTCAGACCCCAGACTCCTGTTCCAATGGTGCTGAACTATTATTTTGTGTGGTCAGATGGGTGGTGGTTTTGGGACCATCTTGACAAGTCTGAAGCTCTGCCTCCCAAATGGATAAAGTGAGTTCTCACTATCTTGTGACTGCTCTGCAGGGAGTACAAACCACCCTGGATGTGCGGGTAAATGAGGGAAACACCTAGATGCTGTTTTTGAAGGCATCTAGAAGCTCGAATGTTCAGCTGCCGATAATGGCATGACATCTGCCATTTCTCAGCTGGTGGTGTGGTTTCCTTAAAATTTGGTCCTGATCTGTGTTTTAAATTGTAGAACAATTAAACTTCATGCACAAATAAAAAGCAGATCATATATTAGAGAATCTCTATTGGATTTTGAAGCAGGCTAGAAAGTACATAAACACCTTTAGTACAGACTGCTTTTCCTACATTGCTACTTTATTCCCTGTCTCAGCAGGACAGGGAAACATGCAACACACCTTCAACGAAACACATTTTGGAACAAAAGAAAATAAAACCCAGCTGAAATCCTACCTTAAATAGATCCACTCCATATCTTGGTCCCCTGTGAAGAGCAGCAGCTGTGAAACAGTCCAGAGACACCAGCGTTCAAACCCCTCTGAAACAAATGCAGGCAGCTCACCTCACACTGGCAGGTTCCTCTCACAATTGTACTACTTTTAAACCAACAGTATGCACTTCAAAGCAAGACTTTAACTGATCTACACTTGCAAAAATGTCAGAACAAGCCCGTTCTTGGTTCAACAGCTTGGGCAGTTCAGATTCGATTCAGCGTAGAAATTTTGCACCAGTCACAAAAAACTTCTACTTGAAAAGGAAAGATTAAAGTCTGTAAGAGCTGATGAGAATACCAGGAAAAGCAGGCAGTGAGGCAATGCCCAAAAAGCCAACTGCTGCACTCAGGTTCACTGCAGCTGCCTGTGTGCTTTCCCCCAGCAGAAAGCAGCAGAACAGAGAGAACAATAGAAAAAACAGGAGAAGTGGAGGGGGGAACCACTTTGACAAGTTTGATAAGCTCAGGAGATGAAGACTTTCTAAAAGATGAGGTAGAATAAAGGTGCAGGAAAGGGCAAACAATTCAGTTTCTCTGCCAAGCAGAAACTCTTGAGTTTTCCCATATCATAAAGGCCAATCAAGATTTTACGCAAGATAAGAGGATGCAGCTTGCCCACAAAAACTTAGAGTAGTTATACTTACATTTCCACTGGATTAAAATATGACAACTTGAGCATTTTTTTCATTTATTGAAGGCACTTCTTCAAAACCTTCTAAAGCAATTACAGAGAACTATGTTTTCCAAGAACATGCATGCCTGAAGAGGGAGCACATTCTAGGAAATACACAATCCTGTGTTAGAGGTACAAATTCCCTAATGGGTACTCTATCGGATTTTTTCTTACACGAGCTAAAATAGAGTCTTCAAATGCTGATCAACTCTAAATCTATTAAAATTGAAGTAAACCAGGAAAAACTCCACACTGCTACAAAAGCAAGTGCCAGACTATAAGCCTCATGGGGAAAATCTAAAAGACTAAAGTTCCTGGGAGTTTCATTATTGCACCAGTGGAGCAGAGATTTCTCCCTAACTGCTCCCCAAGCCCTGGGGTAGTCAGTCTGTACTTTCTCTAGTGTGTAAGGGATGGAAGAAATCAGAAGAGAGCACATAATAAATCAACTGACAGTCTCTAAAAAATAGCTGTCCTGTCTCCTTAACATGAGTGAGAGTAATGTTCTGAGGGCAGGAAGAATTCAGCTTTAGACTGAAAACATTCCCCTATTGGGGTACAGAAAGTGATCACTCTGTAGTTTAATCAGTCTCAGGCCTCTCTTTGAGGGAAATAGCGTGTTGCCTGCAACAGCACGTGTAATAATGTTTGCTGAAATATAAACTATGGCTATATACCCCAAGATGGAAGGTCAGAAGTCAACTGAGGATCTGGCCACAGATGTTCAGCAATAGAGATCAAAAAGCAATCTATCAAATCCAGTACTTTTCCTCAAGGAACAGGTTGCAGAAATTTCTCAACCCATCTCCTTTCACAGTAAGTGCACTCACCCTGCATGTAACAAAGCTGTGCACCACAAACTGCCAGGTTACTCAAAGACAAAGTTCATGCCTCCTAATTTCTCCTTGTCCTGTGTTCGAGTGTTTAAATATTTATATAGTGAGTTTGCTCTTATCCACAAACACAGCTCCCCTGAACCTCCGCAGTGCTTTCGAAGCCCATCTACCACAGTGAAGAATCACATGACACACCACTTAGTCCTCCCCCAGCCCTTGATACACGTTTCCTAAAGCTGACATTTGATATTATGGAATGTGTTGTAATCAATTCTTAAAGTTATAGCACCACGGGATTTTTATTAACTTGCACAACAACAACAACAAAAATCCAACAAAAAATGGGCCCTCATAATCAGTCAGCCTTGTTATATCCTGAAAGCTGCTTTAACAAGCAGGGAGTAATATAGTGTAATTGGTACTCCGCAATTTAATTGTTCTGTTCTTAAATCTAATATTGCAGCTGCGGGTTAAGTTTACACCACAGCTTTCAAGAGAAACATGAAAGTGTGGTACATCTGTGCAGCAGAAAGCTAAACATCTCTCATCTGATGTGTTTACAATGACATTTGATAGCATGGAATTGTTTGGAGCTCATTCTTAAAGCTGCAGAACTGCTTTTCAACGCTGCAAAAAAAAAAAAAAAGGAAAAAGCCTCCAATCTCCTTCCAGCAACTGAGCCCACACAAGCCTGATGATACCACTGCTGGCATGGCAGGGAAACTGCTGGCTGGAACAATTCCTTCAGGTAGCTTTGAGCATTTGTTACTCAGGCAGTGGACAAGGGGACAAGGGCATCTTCCTCTTCGGGTGATATAATAATTATTTGAAGAACAAACAACTCAAAAAAACTCCTGGACAGGACAACCCCTGACATGCATAAAACAGACAAAAATATTTCAAGAAATGTTATTACATGGATGACTGTAGCATGTATAGAAACGGTGGAGTTTTCTATTTAACAGGTGGCAGAACTGCTTATAGTATCTTGAACTTCACATTCTGTATAACTAACAGCTTCGGCATTATGTACTTGTTAGTGAATTTATTAGGCCCATAAGTAGTTCAAGAAACTTAGGAAGGGGCCCATAAATGTCATCTGCAGTTTGTGAACTGCAAGTATCTGACTGTTTTGATCAAGGTTTTTACGGGAAAGTTAAATGGTTATTAAAATTATTTACTACTGCGCCACAAAAAGGGAGCAAGCCTGCTGAAGAACTTAGGTAGTGATAAGATGTGATAGGTTGTAGGTCAAACGCGTTGGCAGAAACGCATTTCTGTTTACGTCTAAGCCCAAAGTTTTGTACAATTCAAAGTTGAAAGTGCATTTAAGAGGCCGAGAAAAGGTCTGTGGAGGGGAGGAGGAATTTTCCCTTTCCTGTAACCTGCTGTCAGAAATACAATCTCATCAGGCTACTTTTCTTGTTCTCAGCATTAGCCTTTTTCTAACATTTTCTGTCCTTGGAGAAATGCATGATAGTGCAACTTAGTTAAAGAGGTCACTTTCTGCTCATTCCTTTGTAGCAGTCCACACTGGCATCTCGATTTATGATCTTTAACAGATAAAAGTCAGTCTCACTGATGAAGCTCAGCTATATTACACTGGAATCTATTAACTTTTTAAACTTTATTATTTCAGTCACAATTAAGACTATCCGAAGCCTCTTCATAAAAAGGGGCCATATCAAAAGCCGTATGTTAGCAACTGGATCAATGGATGCATTCATTCTGCATCAAAAATACCGTAAGAAGAACAGATCTCTCCTGGGGAGGCAAATCTGTATCAATATTCCAGTCTCTTGAATACAGAAATTTGATACAACGTGATGCAACACCCGAGCTTCCCCTTCTTTCAATTAACTGAGAAATAAAAATTGTCCTTAGAAGGGAAGAAATGCATTTGTATTGTTTAGTTTTCGGGTTTTCCGCCCTTTCATAGCATCATAATGTTCTCTTCATGGGTGGAAAACTTAATCTTCAAGTTCAAGCCTAGATTCTTCATACAGTTCAGGATGAGATGACTTGGAATACCGGGAATATTTCAGATGTAGAAAATCACCCAATTCATCCAGAGCATTCAAAACCTGTAAGATCATGATATTTTGTCAATTCTATTGGAAAAGAAATGAAGTTCTAGTAACTTCTACTTTACTGCAGAACAAGAAGATTATAAAAAGAACATCAATCAAAGTTTAAAAGACAGACTGGCAAATTTTGCATTCATCCTAGAACAGTGAACATCAATACAGTCGTAGATGTACAACAGCATCTATGAGAAAGGAATTTGCTCCTTCAGTAGGTTACGGTTTATTAGTAAGCGCATTAATTGAGCACAGATGAAAAAAATTACTTTTTCTAAAAGCATAGGGAGGTTACAACCCAGGCAAAAATTATCTTTGCTTGTGCAAAAGAAACGTGTAAGCTATACTTCAGTATTTCTCCATAGCTCCCAAAGACTGGAGTTGCCAATGCATTTTCTTAGGTAGGACTCAGCCCCCAGTGCTGAGCAGAGTCAGCATAAACAGTCTGAATAGTTGAAGATAATTTTAATGAACGCCATTATCTTACATTAATATAACAGAGACATTTAATTTTTGTTCATTAATACTGTAATGCAATTTGCTGAGCTGAGTCGCCAGCTTTCAGTAGATTCAAAATGTAGGCAGGGAATTCTGTATCATAGGGTAGCAGCTCAGTGTTTTGCAGCACCTGACCCACATTCAAGAGCAGCCAACTTTTTGGCATCAAAGAAGGAAAGAGCAATTTTGATTTTGAGCCTGTTTCTGTTAAGTCACTAAAACAAGCTCATGAACAACAAGATGTAATTTAGAACAAAAAGAAGTAATTTAGTAATGGTTTATGCAGAGAGATAGCTTCCAGGTCATTAAGGAAGTTATTCTTGGGAGCTTGCCCTTTCATGGATCTTTCCTCTTTAGTTCCAGGCTGAGATACGAAACAAATTTTGTGAAAGGGAAACATTTTCATCGTGCTTGTTACCTGTTGTTACCCTGGGTTTAGGCACACTCACAAAGTGTTTTGTCCTAAAAGCTTTGCATCTGCAAGTAATTAAACTCAGGGCATTTCCATTCCCCCAAACTGTAAGAGTGCCACAAGTACTGTGGCAAGACCACAGCACGTTCAGTGATGACTGGGGAGCGTCAGATCTTCCCTGGAAGCAGCAATGTGAGGTAGCAGGAAGTGAACGTACAATGATGGCCCAAAAATGTGGTGGGCTTGACATTTGGGGGCAGGGGGAAAGGAAGAAAATCAAAGCAGCAGCCTCAAGAGATTAATCTTCAGATCAACTTCATTGCCTGTTACCAGTTACATAAGCCAAAATCCACACAGTCAAACAGCAGAAGCTGGCAAGGACCAACACGAGAGCTATGCTCTGTTCTACAAAATACTACCTTAACAGTATTGTACCTCGTTAATAACTACTGCACCTTTAAAAGCAGCAGGAATTTTACACTGCACACATGCAAGGCAGGTTTTTGATGTTGTTTGAAAGTTACCTACACTGGTATGGGAGCTGGTCAGCAGGGCAAGGCTCTGGCCTCCACATCCATGCGCATCTCAGGATGCAAAAGGAGAGTCAGGAGCTCTCTGCAGGCACAAGTGCTTGTCTGCATGAACCAGTGGCATATTTAACTCAAATGCCTTTCCACGTTCAAGGATTTTTTGCTTTGACCATCACACTCGTGCGAAGAGAGGAAAAACAAAGCCTGAAATTTATTGTTAAGCCTCTGTGTTTCATGCCTCCAAGTTGGCTTATTATGAGAATGAAAGAGCGTATCTCAAGCCAGGCCAAAAACACCTTCGGCAAGAAAGGGAGACGGAAAATTTCAAAGAGTTTATTTTAAACACATTTCTGACTGCGATGGAACGGAGGTTTACGATGGAAGCCTCAACATACTGTTAATGGTATTTCTGATATCCGAGAAAGATACGGAAGTGAGACTGGCCAGACAGCACCAACTAAACTTAATTAGGTTCAAACAGTTCCAAATACTGTTTGCAATTTCCACCTGTACCCCCAAGGCTGTCCCATATACTTCTGCAATTCAAGAAACATGGGGAAATATGGAATAGAAATATGCGTATGGAAAACTTGATTTTCAATTATTTCCATATCATTTTGGGTTTCCTACTCTGATAGTTTTGACATAGCATTTAACTTTTGTCTTGCTGTGCTGTTCATGCAGGTTTTTATTAGTGATGACAGATTTGGTCATTCTTAGAAATAGAAGAACATAAGAAGTTAACTCTCCGATAATTTATTTCAGAAAATAAAATGTATAAGGCTCAAATGCCTTTAAAGATCAAGTGACAAGGCCAGAAAAACAAATGTAAAAATGAATTATTGAGATTCAAAGTAACAGAGGCACAGCTTCTCCCAGCCTCCTTTGCACCTGAAGTTAATTTGGGCAGGACATCTGCTGTGCTTACCGTGTCTAACATCTCCCGTGTATGTGCAGCTGACACACAAAACCGAGCCCTGGATTCTGTGATAGGAGTAGCTGGAAACCCAACCACGACCACCCCGATATTTTTTTCTAACATGCGTCTTGCAAAAGCCCTAAGGAGAGAAAAAGTAGAAGGAGAAAAATCAGAAATAAATTATCTCCAATAAACTGAACACAGAGAGAAAACATTCAGATATAATGCAACAATAGATAAAATCCTGTTTTCGACTGATTGAATATTCCCATTGATTTCCATAAAAGCCAGAATTTTACCAGTAGGATTGAGACTGTTTGCTGCTTAGCCACTCATGAAGCCAAGTGGGTGTCAAATCCTAGAAATGTGATGGCAGAGAGGGCACTGCATGATGAACAATTCATTTCTGTCAATGAAAGTCTCTGAGTACAAATCAAACCATGCGGACATTCACAGTCCCTAAGCATGGAAGAGGTTGGGCTTGTGGAAAGTATGAATGCTTGGTTCCTGAACATCAATAGGAATAAACCAATCTGTGTGATAGTTTATTTGCCCTCACAATTACTCTGCGAGTTAAGAAGGCTTGTGTGGTATGTATGAGACCTAGAGCTCACAGCCACCCTAAGCTACTTGCAAATTCTCCCTACAGCTCAACCCTGACATTATGCTACGACTGACTTCTGGTCTGTGTGCCCAAGTCAGTGCACAAGTAAGTGCTGCTTGAGTGGAACTGAATGGTAAAACATGCAAAATCCATTCAAACACCAGATGGGACAAAAAGGCATTCATCTAAACCAATTCATACATCAAAGGCAACATGTCTCCTTTAATGATTACAAATTAAAAACCAAAAAATTCAAATGAAAAATGTTATCAAAAGTATTATTCCAGACCACGTTAAAAAAGGAAAAGAGAAAGATTTTAAAATTCTGAATTCTGGAACAACTCAAAATTAAATCTACGGGCAAATCTAAAAGAAAGCAGAACTAAATGACGTATTCAACTAACAGTGTATGTTCCTCCTGGGAAGCACCTACCACACAACATCATCTTCTTCAACATATACCAAATAACCATGAACATGAATAGTGCTTGTTTTGCCAGCAAAACAAGTACTTTTTTTCAACACTTACCCTATTTTACCAGGCATATAAAGGAGCAAGGGAACAACAGGAGAATCATCATTGCCATAAATGATGAAGCCCATTTCATGCAGTTTTCGTCTGAAGTACCTTGTGTTTTTCTCCAGCTGACGCACTCTTTGGAGCCCTGAAATGAGCCAGTCAGGAGAACAGTCAGTGTAAAGATCATAACTGGGGTCTAGTCACAGGCAAGAATCAGGGCTGGGGGTAACAGTTTGGCTGAAATGTAAATGTTGCTATTTGACTGAGAAGAAAAACACAGAATGAGCTAAATACAACTACACTGATTATTGTGGCATTGTGGGACGGATGGCTGATACTCCTGTAATTGTGAGGTGCCTTCCCATGGCAGAAACAGTCCCTCTCTGGGGATAGACATGTGGGCAATTCCCTGGACTTTGTTGTGCTAAATAAAGCCTCCTAGATGACACACACCTACAGAGAAGTAGTGCAGACATGTAAATAGAGAATTTATTTCTCGGTGTAATTGAGTATTATCTCTGCATTGTCCCTGGCCTCATTTAGTCATGGATGCACAGATGTGACCCCCGGCAAAACTGACAGAAGAGTTGAAACCAATTATTTTTATGAAGGAAAAGGACAAAAAACATCAAAGAAAAAATGTGCTTGAAAAGACATTTCAGCCATTTCTTTTGCAGTGCCACTAAGGAGGTGGTTTCTGACAAGTGCAACTGCTTCCCAACCCATTGCATAAAGAGAGAAGAGACATGCTCTACATTACTGTAGTAAGAGATATCATATGTCCTTTCACTACTCCACCTGCATTATATTTAATCAGTAAGCTGATCTATGTGCTGCTTTTCCACTGCTGTGAGGTGCTGACAGGGATGGTGCCACCTCCTCCACACCCACATCCCTGTCCAGTGCCAGTCCAAGCTGACACGGCCACACAGCAAATCGAGCCAGGTCTGTCATCTGCCTGACCTCACCAGAAACAAAACTGGCAAGCCACCATTAAGCAGATTGAGTCTCTAAACCTGATTGCTGTTCAGCAGCTTGGATCTGCCCAGCAGAGGTGGTGAGAATGTGTGGTAAGACTGGGATTTAGCAGGACCCAGTTACTCTTAGCTTTCATTTTCCTGCTGTTCATCAGCCCATACTTTCAGTATCACTTACATTATGTCACCAGACATGAACACTGAAACCTCCAGTACAACTCATTTCCTCTTTGCCTTTGCACAGATGTGTTATGTTTTCACTCTCCATTTACGTTTTCATTTTACTTTACATTTTGTTCGCTTCATTCTTCATTTACTACTTTCTGCTGTCACTGTTCTCTCACTGGATGCCTGTTTCCTAATTCCCCATCTTGCTCTGTGCAACCACAGTGGCCAGTAAGGCATTTGTAGCAGCTACATGCCACCTTTGGCAGATTTGTCCTCAGACCACATTCTGCCCCACCATCTGCTCTGGCTTTTCTTCCTTTTCCCTCTTGGCTGACGTGGGGATCACCATACCTACATGAACCTCTTTTCCATTAATATGTCTGAACATGTGTAGGTTTGAACAAGATCTACTACTTCATCTGTTCTGTATCCTCCCGAGTCAAGGTTCTGTCAGTTTTCTGGCTGGGAAATTTATAGGAAAAGTGGGACTTGCTTCACAGTGATCGGTGTTTTGCTTGAACAAATTAAAAGATCTCATAAAAACAGTGCATTTGTAACTTTATGCACACAACTGCCCATGCAGACAACCTGTTACTTACAGTCTCAGTCATTCAGTTTAAAGCACTCAGTGGAAGAGATCTGCTGGGTTAGAAAAGGCCACAAATAGTTTAACCATCTCTCTAATGCTGCTAAAGCAAAAACAGCTGTGCCAGAGCAAGGAAAACAAATGAAACACAAAAGCATCCTACTACAAAGCTTTCCAGTCACTAATAAAAACAATAGTCTGTGGTATTTCCAAAAATATTTTTGGTGTAGTAGATCTCAAAGAAACAGGAGGAAGAGGAGGGGAGGGGAGATGATGGTAAGGAAAGGGAGTTAGAGAATAATGTGGCTGAAGTCTAAAGAGAGATTTTTCCCTTGTTAAAATTTGTAAAGATGTTATTAGCACCTCCTCAATGTCTGAGTTACAAGGAAGAGGGTGGGGAGTAATCTGAACTGGGGGTTCAAAGCAACTGCTGTTTCTTGCTATATAAGCAGCCCCTGAGCTTGTTTCCAAACTCTCAGTTGGAAAGCATTTGAAACTACTAGATTTTCAATTAGGGAAAGTTTTTCATAAATGCAGATGTTCTTGGTGAGTGCAGTTTAAGACTTGCTGCCTTCTCCTTTCTATTCACGCGTTTACCACAGAGCTGGAAACACAGTGTGAGCCATGCAAGATTCCAGGCGGTGCTGTTCGCTATTTATCAAAACATATGTGCAGGGCCCAGAGGTGATCAGTTTGTCTCTACTTAGTTTTGGTGCCAGAAATTTATACTCCAGCTAAGGAAACTTTACAGCTGAAAGAGGAGGTTCAGACAACCCCTCAAAAGTCAAACACCTCTTCCTTTCTAATCTTCCTTTCCCGATTCTACATCCTCAACTGGTTTGTGATGCGAGATCTCCCCTTTCAAGACTCCCTATGGAGCTCATTTCAAGCCAGCCAGTGCTGATGCAAAAGAGCCACTTGAATGTTTTAGCAACATCCCAGAATACTAATTTCATTTGCAGGGATGCATTAAAGAGCCAAATAAAAGATCAGAGCACTCCCATATATCTGGAGGGAAAAAAAGCACATTAGGAGACGATTGCTACACACACTCTATTTGTGGGTGGGTGGCTGGGAGGAACCTACTTCTTTACCAAATGTCAACACTTTCCTTTCTCATGTTAAGTTTTGTGGTCAAAGACCACAGACACACATCATATACACAGGCTTCTTATACGCTGTCCCAATAAGAGCAATAAAACCATTAAAATTTGTAGCTGTATATTTCAACACTGTTTTTCATTCCTTTATGGGACCTTCCAATGTCAGATAAAGAGGTAGATCTGAGCAAAACATTTATTTTTGTTTCATTGGCCTGATTTTCCCTTTACACTGCAGATTAAGAGTGATGAATTCAGTTTAGAATCAGGTCTTAGTCCAAATGCACTGTAGTATGTTTAACTAAAACCACCACATTTAGAAAGTATTTTCTTTGATTCCTGAGGCTGTGATCTCGCATCCTTTAATATTTATTGAGTGAAAATCTGCAGAGCAGACCCTTGAGCTAAAATAATATGGCTGCATCTATGTGAGTGTAAGAATTTACCTGTATGGGACTAATTAGAGGATCAGGTCCCTAGACAGTAAATATATGTGTTAGAAAATTCTTACTTTGCAAAATCCTTGAGGATTTACAGTCTATGCAAAGAGCTTACAGCACAGCAAGCAGCATATCCAGAGAGTTATATTCCATAAAATATGTGAACCACAACACAGCACATGTTTGGAAAAAACAGCCTGGACAGGGAAAACCAACCCTCCTCTATTTAAAACTAAGCCCACTAATGCCCCAGAGTATTCAGCTAAGGCTGAGAATGACTTTATTAAGTGCTCTACATCTTCTTATTGACTGAATTAAGAAGGGACAGAAAGAGAGAAAAGTAAACGATAAACAATTCCCAAGTTTCACAAGTTATCTTCATGCTGGTGGGAACACACACAGCCAGTTTATGGGGATTTTTCTGAAATAAAGGATTAGTTGCCTGGATGGTACAAGAAAAGCAGATTTACTGCATCAGCAATCCACCTTCTGCTGGAAAATTTAGAGTTTTCATTTGGTTGCACCACTTTAAAAATATTTGGTTTACTGCAAAGTTCTAAGGTGTCGGCAATTCTGGGAAAAATGCTGATTATATTTTTATGTGACACACATCATTGCATACTGCTGGCTTTAGCTCATTAGTTTCTGCAGGCTTTTAGAAAGCTTTATAGCTCAAAATTAATATGGTTTAGTTGAAAGAAAAATACAAAAAGAAGGCAAGAGAGAGAGAGAAATGATAAAATGTAGTAGCTTGCTCATAATTTCTTTGAAGCAACAAGCTTTTTAAGAGAGCCACTTGGAGAAACAGACTTGGCAGAAGCTTTGTCACACACTTTCAGGGTACCTGACATCAGGAAGGCATCCTGACTACATGTCTGAGGGCCTGATCCCAGGCTGGCTTTACCTGGCACAGCTCTGTGCACTTCAGTAGAACTCTGCTGTTTATGCCAGCTGAGGACCTTATCCTGGCAGTGAAAGAGGCAGTAAAATTATCAGCTCTCTAAAACAAAAGTTCATTTTCCTCTTCCACAGATGTCTGCTTTTGCCTCCCACAGAATGTTCATAAGCAGAGAAGCTGCCTGCATTCAATTCCTGCACAAACAGTCTACCTTTGAACTCTTCCTGTAGGCTTCTACCCTTGGAAGTTGTGACTCAGTCTATTGAAAACAGGAATAAACAACCCGTAGCCTTTCATATCAAGATCTCAGGTGTAGGAGGGGAAGGAGAGCTATTTTTCCTGAACCCGTTCCAGGAAAGATAACCCCACGCCTTACTGGCTTTTGGCATGCGGTGGGCTCTTCAAGACACAAATCCACCTGCTTTAATCTTCTCCAGCTGTTGTTTCATAGGGTCCTTGTAGATAATTACACAATTGGACTTTCACATACCAGTGTCAGTGTTCCTTGGATGGGGAACTCAACTCCCTGCCTTCCTCTACTAACAGCTAGATAGGAAAAAGCAAACTTCCATAGGCTGAAAAAAAATTGGAAAACAATAGCTCTTTCCCACTAAACTATTGCAGATGGACAGATTTTTTTCCCTCTGGTTCCATTATAAGAGTAACACACATGCAGCTCCATGTGCATTAAATCACATATAGAATGCTATAAAGTTGGGGTGCCTAAAGGAAATATGTTCTCAGATAAAACAATCTTCATCAAAAATAACTTTGCAATGAACTGGGGAGAAGTGAAGACATTTACTTCTACAATCTAATGCTAACTAGAAACCTAGTGATTTCAACTTAATTCAGCTGCTAAATAAGCCCTTAAGGACTTATTTGAACTGTGAACTGCTGCAAAACACTGTCCAGAGAAGATTATGGGAAGAAAAATGGAAATTTCAGTTGAAGCAGAAAGGAGAAAAATTGTAAAGATTGGGTCATTTTTACCTTATTTCTTGGATGAGTCAGCTCTGCCTAGCCAGCACCTTATCTATATTCAGATATACAATGCAGGGACAGAGCAGCCAGCCTTGGCTGAGTCCTGTTTACTCCCAGCGCAGGTGATTAATCACGAAGCAGGTCCGTCCCGCCGCTGAAAACCAGCCAGCGCACAACGCGCTCCATCTGCATCCCATTAGGTGTTTCTGAAGCGCCAGGGATCCGGATGCTGCGAGAAGCGGCACATCGCTGCTTTGCGCTCGGCAGGCTGAGGCTTTGCTGCTTTGAGCCAGGCAGGTGCTGGATTCCTCGGGCACCGCAGCGCCAGCGGCATCTGCAGCAGAGGAGGGATCCTCACTCTCTTCCGGCAGCAAAGACACCCTGGAAAGGGGACTGTGTCATGGAGCTGCCTGCCGCTGTCCCTGGGGAAAGCGTAGCTGTCACTGCTGGGGGACAGGTCACATCCAAGTCTGACATCCTTCCTCTGCCTGCAGGTGATGCTTATTTCAGGATACAGGGAACATCTATCCATGGGTAGGGTCTGCTAGAGGACTCCAGCACAGGTTTAACTTTGAATGGGGAAAAAGTGACTGCAAATGAGGTAGAATTCAGTTAATCCTCAGAGATCTTACAAGTCACTGCAAATGCTGTTAGTCCAAAGCCCCTGCTTGTTCAGATCCACTGACTCTCCGTGCATACATTTGATGCCCTGTGGCAGGTGAATCCCATGGCAGGTGTCTCCACCAGAACAGCATATCTCATTCATTTTGAGCAAAGATGTCTAAATTTAGCTCTGTTTCATCATCCACTGCTGGGAGAACATCTGTGTTGTTCAGCATATACAAATAACTGTGGCAGCATATTATTATCACTAATATCTTCACTGTTGTCGTGACTGGAAGCCCTAGTCATGGAGCCAGTGCTGTGCAAACAGGGAATAAATGTGCTTAAGGGCTTGAAATGTGACCACATACTTACTGGGAATATTAACTTAAAATTAAGCCAGGGTTCAAGCATTCTGCTTGCTAAGGACCTAAGAGAAGCAATCCCCTCAGAATGAAGCTGCAAAACAAGAATTTGAAAAAGAAAGACTTCAGCATGACTGATTCTGCAAGCTGTTTTGAGCAGGTCCAAGGGGTCCCTCGCTAAGTCACTTGCAGATTTAAAGCTTAGAGCAATAGCTTCATGACCAGTCCAGTCTGGCAGACATTGATTTTGCTGCAAAAGGGATTGTTCCTCTCAGCTCCAGCTGCTCAAGTCCTGGCACTGGGACTCATGGAGCCATATGGCAGATTGGCTCTGGGAACCAGTCTGGGTGTGGACTAACCATGAGTGGGAGGGCTGGTTGCTTTTCAGCTACATCAGTGCTCTGATTCAGTTCATTGCATGGCTGCACGAACACCCACACTGGCGTAGGGAGAAGGGGCACGAGAAACAGGATGGGCAGGCGGAGGAGAAACTGAGGACAAGACTGCCCTTCCTTGTGCCAGTGCTGGCTTATGCCAGCTTGTAGTGATGTGGAACTAAGGTTTCTGAATTTAGAGGATCCTGGCAAAGCAAAACTAATATTTTCAAAAGACTCTGGAGGACAGATAGCAGAGGAAAATGCTGGAAACTGACTTTAAGGAGCTGGTCCTCCATTTATACAAAAAATCTGAGACCAATGGAAATACCTTTAAAAAGGAACCTTTAAAAAAACAATCTCTTTAATGCCAAACCAAAACAGAAAGTGGCATTCTGCCACTTCTCACGATCTGAATGAGCTCAAATGCAAGAACTCAAGTGCTTGCTAAAAACACAAATGAAAGCTAGTAGTTACAAAAAGATAAACCAATCAGCACAAATGGGAGAGTAAATGAACATTTTAAAGGAACACTTCTAATCTAAACAACTTCAGGAATTATCTTTTAACAAAACATCTTTTACTAGTTTGAGAGGACAGGCTTTTAAATGTTTTAGCATCCCATAAAAACATGAAAAATGCCCACTGCTGTGAATTATTGTTTGCCATGCATTAAACAGAAAAAATATTTCCTTTACAAATGCTGCAA
The DNA here is from genome assembly GCF_000691975.1 of Corvus brachyrhynchos. Taxonomy (NCBI): domain Eukaryota; kingdom Metazoa; phylum Chordata; class Aves; order Passeriformes; family Corvidae; genus Corvus; species Corvus brachyrhynchos. Next base: position 1,573,324 of record NW_008240228.1, read on the forward strand.
TTTGCTTTTTACACCAGTATAATCTATTATTAATTAAAAAAATTGCTTTGGATTTCCCAGCAGTCTTAACTCCGTCTGCCTAGTGGTTCTATTTTATACCTATCAAATTTAAGTGTAAAAATATGCTTTTGGTATTCTCATGCAGAAAGGGGGGAGGAAGAAAAGGTCTGAGGTCACAGCTGGAGGGGCTGTGTTGCATGCAAGTAAGTGTACTTGCAAATTTGTGCGGGGTCCAAACACTCTGAGTCAACTCCAGTCTCATCATGGGATAAAACCACGAAGGCAGCTGCTGAGTTTCCTGAGGTATCTCCAGTGGTGTAATGAGAAGCCACAAGGAGAACACATAAAGAATATCTATATAATGAAATATAAAGAGTAAATGCCATGGGAACTTCTGCTTCCCATATTTCCTAATAAATGAGCTGAGATACATTTGAGATGAAAAGGCCACAAAGGCTTAAGAGGGATAAAATTGTTTCTTTTTTTTTTTTAAATAGACTACATGAGCCGAACTGTGGAACTTGCTGCATTATGACATTACTAGAGGAAATAGAGCTGCCAGAAGTTCATACACTTTTGAACAACTCTATTATAGGAACTATGAAAGTACCTATGATGTTATGGTACTAAGAACGAATGTGTTTTGTTCTGCAAGACATCGATTTTCACAGTTCTGTGAAACATGGCACTGAGAAAAACAGGACTTTTACTCCACTGAAAATCTGATTTCACATTTGCATTTTTTTGTAGTAAAAAATTTTGATTCTTTGGACATAGTCACTCAAGAAATACTGGCAATATGGACCTCAACCTAGTCCTCTTTCCCAGGCAGGAAAAATGCTGTATATCAGTTTTGAGGGAGCTACTACCTTCTCCTAATTTAGCATTTCTTGCCCTTCATTTTCTCAAGTCACCACAGAAAACACAACAAAAGAAGGAAACTGCAATAGCTGGCTGTGGGCTCTGCAGTATCCTCCCAGTCACATTGTCATTAATGTCTCACAACCATCACAAGTGTTGGTAGGGGACATACCCTCATGTTTATGCTGAAACAGACATTGGCTGTGGGTAACTTCCAGCTGAACAGTTTAGGTTTCACAGAATCACCCTGAAAGTGCTAACCTGTTCCTTCCTTGTGATGAAGCAGTACCCCCTGGGCCCATAAACATCTATTCATATCCTGCAGTCATGCATCTGGTATACTGATCCTGTCCTGGAAATGCACATCTCGATTCCTTTTCCAAACAACCATATTCTTACTAATTGAAAATAAAGGAAGAAAATATATAAGATCAATCAATTGGATACACACCAGGATGCACAGACAGTACTGCTGCACTTCTGGGCCCTAGCATTACCTACTACATAATTTCATCTGTGCTAGTCTTTTCTAGATCAGCTGCCTAACAAATTAGTGGAGAATAACTAGCAAGAAATCGAAGGGAATGTAATAGTCTTATATCTGGGAAAATAAAGAAGACCAAAAAATATGGATTTTTCTGAGCAGCAGCTTAAATGACCAAATCAGTTTTCCTTCTCTTAGTTTTCTGTTAACCTGCCAAGGAGTCAGTCATGATGTTCAGATGGAAGAACATGCTGGATTAACACATTTGTTTTCCCCTTATTTCATCCTCTTTCCAACAAACACCATCTAGTTCACATGGAACTCTTTAGCAAACTCTAATTTCATTATTTTCTAAAACATTCCCAGTAACTTTTGCAAGGCTCACTCCCCTAGAGAAATGACCTCTGGAGGATAAGCCATTGGTGGACATCTCCTTAAAAAGGATTCCCTTTATAAGGGATAATCATCCAGTGGGCAGAGAATGCCATTTAAAACAAATTGCAAAATAAACTCCTATGGATCTGAGAGGCCTCCAGAGAACATGTGGTCGATACTACCCTGCAGCAACTTCGGTTCACTTGAAACTTCTCTGCTCCACAGCTCATGCCCTCACAAGAACAACTCACATGCAGGATTCACCATTTTCTGTGATAGCGGACCAAAAGAACTCTGCCAAGGTCATTGTCCTAGGAATCAAAAATATCTAAGGAGAGACAGTGCTTTCTCCCTTCTGTTCCTTGCTCCTTTCTAAGCCACCACCTTCCTCTCTCTGATGCCAAAGCAACACATTGTAGTGTGGTCCAGCAGAGCATTTTTTTCCCTGTATTTTGGGTTGTGGGGTTTTTTTGTAGTCCACAAGACAGCCTAATGAAGGGAGGCCCACATGAAAGAAAACCCAAAGACTAAAATAATGAGTCTGGCTCAGAAGGACAAGAAACAATTTTACACATCATAGCCAGCTTGCTAGCCTTTGTGCAATGAGTTGTGATATATGATTTATTCATTTGTTTTTCTAATCATTTGCATTTCATATTACAAGACAATTTTTTAAAAACTGACAAAACACTAATTTATTTCATAACGGATTTGCAGAAGACTTAAAAAGCTCTTATTTTGCGCAGAAAAACAAACATTGTGTCATTAAACAACACTGCTTGTGGAAGAGAAAATGCTTCAAGCTCTTAGCCCTAAGACAGACACGCACATCTTAAATCTTGAACCCAGTTCTCCTCTTACCCTGCACTGAACTGCATACAGAATCACGCTAGCCGAAGAGCGTTCTCAACAGGCTTTGAAGGCCTGGAAGCGCTCTGCATGTTCCATGCTCCACACGCGGCATCTGCGCGATCCGGCAAGCGCCCGCGCAGGGAGCGCCCGCGCAGGGAGCGCGCCCGGCCCGACGGCCCGCAATCCTTGGCCCTGGGCTTCAAGAAACGTGCCGGAGGTGGTCTCTTATATTGAACATACGTAGGCATCAGCACATGCAGCAGTGACCTTCCAAATTTCAAGCTGGAAGCAGTTTTTACGCTCTG
>NW_008240228.1:1576221-1596381 GCF_000691975.1 Corvus brachyrhynchos
GAGCGTCGCTTCCTCATCGTCTGCACATCGCGCCGGAGTTTTGCTGTCTTTTGTCCTTGCACTTGGCAGAATTTGGCACTGGGACTGGATTCTCTATCCCTCCTTCTGTACTCTGGGGTCTTGTAAATTCCGGTCTCATTGAAGAGCTGCGATAAACGTCTTAATAGCCTCGTATCTGTAATTTGAATATCTATTTGAAACGGCCCTCTAGGGCACTGCAGCAGAGTAGTGCAGAGCAGTATCTTACCTGCTCTCATCTACTCTTTATCTCTTCCATTCCCCCCTTATCCCAGTCATATCTGTCAGGGAGGACTAATACAGAATTAATTCTGTTAGTCTCAGACAAACTAAGAGAAAATAGCACTGCTGGACCGGTATAAAACATTGCAATTCAGAGCAGAATCTGTACCTTCAGCTGCATGTTAAAGAACATCATGACTCTCCGGCATTCCCGAAAAAAACTACATAAATCCAATCAGTTTTTCTCCATATTGGGATTTAAGTCCTAGAACACTGAATACATATCAGCATTGCTTTGAAACAGTAATAGACAGATATGTCACAGTTGTTTTGTTTGTTGTATAGAACGCATATTACACAGAGGATAAAACATCATGCAGAGGATAGAGCACGTCACACAGAGGATTGGACAGTAGCTGCATCTGCAGCTTCAAGAGACAAATAGAAATACACCTGATTTTTCATAAAGACACCAAGCAGTCAATGCTTTGGGGACAAAATGTAGTACAAAACCAGGTTCAGGACACCAGAATTGATGCCTGAGGGAGGTAGGAATTATTATAACCATCTTCTCATACTATTATTTAACATTCAATACCTGTTCTGAAATGCTGCACCATGCTTGAGTTGCTTGCCATTTTGAAGGTTCACACTTACAAAGAAGCTAAACTGACAACACCTAGCCCGTAAATGAAGGCATATCCTTATGAAACTGACTACAGGGTCAGACAATACTACAAGGGAAATCCATGGGTTTCTATTTTTTGCTGCAAAACAGGATGGGCTGGCTACTATGCAGCCAGAATTCCAAACTACTTCCATCCCTGCTACATGTGGATGAGCATGGAAAAAACCCCCAGGGTCGACAGCACTTAGAAGTATGATGATTTGGGTATTAATTTTACAATAAGAAGGATTTCTTTTGCATTGCCATACTTCTTTGCTGCTGATGACATTTTGCTTGTGTGTGTACCCAGGAGATGCTCTGGTCGCAGCTGAAATAAGGGAGGGAGGGAGGGAGGGTGGGAGGAAGGAAGGAAGGAAGGAAGGAAGGAAGGAAGGAATTTGGAAGGAAGGAATTCGGAAGGAAGGAAGGAATTTGAAAGGAAGGAAGGAATTCGGAAGGAATTCGGAAGGAAGGAAGGAATTAGGAAGGAAGGAAGGAAGGAAGGTAGGTTACCTTGTGCTGTCCCATCCAGTCCCATGAGGCATTTCATGGCCCTGATGATTTGCTCTGCTACGGCGGGACACATAGATGTGGCGTACACAGCGCTGTGAGAATGAGTTCGTAAAAAGTCCACAAGGTCCTTACACAAGCAAAACAAAGCATGAATGAGCTGTGAGCTGGCCAAACAACAGATCTCCCTCTTAACTACTGCAGGAGTGGGAATGTGCAAAAGGAAGAGGACATTTCACGAGCTCCTGGATTGCTTTCTTGGCTGCCACTGTTGATACATGGCCTGAAGAAACATCAGGCAGGTGCAAATACTTTACCATATAAGTGGGGCAATTACAGCTGAAACAAAAGTCTGGAATAGAATAATGTTTACTTCTGCGCTAAGACTTATTATAAAGGAGCCAAAATAATTTCAAGACCAATGAACAGCTGCGCTTACAATAATGCTGCTCAGTTCCTCTCTGGTAATGAAACAAAGGCTATATGACATCAGTATAGGTCCTCTGCCACATGACCTAGCCCAGGAAAAGCAACCTTAATGGGATCTATCTTTGTCTATAAGCACATAAATTTTCAATCAAAATTTTCAATCACTGCGGCAGGTACAGTCATGTTAAGAGTTGGTATAATTGCTGGTTAACTAAGAACACAATCTGTGCTCTTAGAAAAACCACTGATATACTGTAGGCATGTCTAAAGCACCAGTAACTCTCCTGAATCCAGGCCTGCAGTAGGGAATTCAGATCTTATTAAGATCTTCATTGTTATAACAACTTATGTCCCTTAGTGCAAAATATCAGAATAACAGTTACCACACTAAGAGTTGAAAGCATGTTAGTGAGGAAGGGATGAGGCCTGCTCGAAAATTGACTTTGATAAGAAAATATAATCAGAAAAAAAAAAAAAATCCAGTGAGAGTAACACAAATCACTACCAAAAATACTGTATGAGTCTATGCAGTAATCCCAGTGCTGGGGATAAAGATTTACCTAACCTTACACAGGTTATGCACGGCCATATTGCAATTGTATTCCTAAGGGTTTGGTCAAAAGCTAAGGCGGCCTCTGGGCTCCAGCTGATGCAGAATAAACAGTGCCACTGAGAGCGTTTGGCTGCAGAAAGGAATGTAAGTGGGTGAATGGGTGAGCAGCCTTCCAAGACTGAGAAGCCTAAGGCAAAGCTTGGTGATACACACAGGCATGAAAAGAGCAACCTGTTTGCATTTAAAAAAACTTCCAAGGATTAGAGGATAAATTAAATCAAACTACTTTTCACAGGTCTAATCTTTCTATACTTTCTAGCTACATTAGCCACATTGTCTTTGGTAAGAAATAAATGTAGAGATACAAATTCAGGAAGCCAATGAAACAGAGAAAATTGATTCTTGATGTATTATGACACTTGGTTTTAAAATCTCCAGGGGCAAACCCAAAAAAGACAGTAAAATATACACAGTTTATACTTTCTTATAGCCCTTTTATTCTACTGTAGGACTACCCTTATTAATGTTATCCTGACAACAACCATATGGGCTGTCTAAACAGGCTTCCCACTCATTCAGCAGACTGCTTAAAAAATACATTCAGCTGGGTATGAAAAGAGCAAATAATCAGCAACCATTTGATCTCTCTGTCAAGCAACAAAACCAATGACATTTCACAATGGCGCTGATTATGCTTTCTCTTCTACACCCTCAGTTAAAGCAAGCTCAGCTCTACTTTTTGTTGACATCTGTTGTTGGCAAGGGACTGTTTTGTTAATGTATGTGGAGCAACTGAGGACACAGAATTTACTATTGCAAAAGGCCCCCAGTAACCTTTCTCCATTCTCCTAAAAAATGCAGCTATGTCAATCCACAACTCTTTAGGAATTTTATTATCAGTGGATGAAACTGTGGTTTTAATCTCTCAATATTGCTCCACACACTGTTTACAAATGTGAAACAAAGTAATGAGCAATCCACATGCAAATTAATGTAGGGAAGTATATTTAGCCAACCACAACATGTCCAAACGTTTCCAAGACAAACAACAATCATCAGGGTGGCACAGAAATAACCCAACTCAAGCAAATTACATAATGTGAACATGAGACAAAAATAAGGAAGTCTGACTGTTTGATGTGCATTTGGGATCCAGGCAAAAATGATGCTAACTTTAGAATAGTGCTCATGTTAAGCAGTCTGTGAAAAAAACCTACTGAAATATATCATGTATAATATGAAAGCAGTTCCCACACCCTTGATGTGAAATTGTTTATGATTTCCTTTTACCTTTCTGCCAGCTATGTATCCTCCAGCTGCACCAAAACTCTTTGTGAATGTTCCCATTAATACGTCAACATCATCGGGACTCATTCCGAAGTATTCCACAACTCCTCGGCCCGTCGCTCCCACTGCACCAATGCTGTGAGCTTCGTCCAAGTAGAGGTAGGCTCTGTATTTCTTCTTCAAGGAGACGATCTCTGGCAGGCGCACGATGGACCCTTCCATGCTGCACATGGGGAGAATCAGGGATGAACAACAAACCCTGTACTCTTTCCGATACTGGCAGAAAACACAGTCATTAATTGCCTTATTCCACCAAAGCTCTTCTGGAATCTCAATTTTTACTTACAAGCCAAAGAAAACTTGCGACCCTTTCCCGCTTGCAGGTGAGTATAAAACAGTTAAATAGTTTTGGAATTCAAGCAATCAAAACCAGTCCAAAAGTCTTTGAATGTTTGTAAATTGTCAACATGTCAGAGGAGAGAAGGAAAGGTGAAAAGCAAGGGAGAGATACTTACCCAAAAGCAGCACATTACAGTTCATCTCTACAAAACAAATATTATAAAAAACTGCTATAGTTCAGTCTGGTCCTTGCTTACTTCATCGTCAGCTACTGTGGCAATATTTGGGCATAATAGCTCGAGAGCAAATTCATCTGGTGCAGAGGAGTTGAGTCCAACATACACTGGAGATGGGCCATGTGAAACCCACAGCTGGTGCCATAAACTCTAAGCAATCCCAGCCTTCACAGAATCAGGGATTAAAACAGGCAGCTGAAACCCAGTCTTGCCAATTTTTGCTCTTGATATGTACTTTTTAGGAAATGTAGCCTGCTACCTAGTAATCAAAAAAAAAAAAAAGTTTCCATTCCTTTTCTTTTTTACTTTCTTACAGCCATGCAGAAAAATGAAATATTTTGAACTGGCACAGGTTACTCAGAGAAGTTGTGTCCCATACCTGGCAGTGTTCTAGGCCAGGCTGGATGGGGCTCTGAGCAACCAGGTTTAGTGGAAGATATCCCTGTCCATGGCAGGGGGGGTTGGAACAAGATGAGCTTTCAGGTCCCTTCCAACCCAAACCACTCCATGATTCTGTGATTAATAGTGTATTGAGATTTATAGGAATGAGAAAAGATGATAAATCTTTTGCACTGTTGGCAGTCATGTCAGTAAATGAGAAGACACAGAGGAGGTGTCCAGCAAAATGAAAGCCCAGGGAGATAAATAAGAAATGCTCTCTGATCCCATAAAGATGACATATCCAGAGTTTTGCTGTGAAGACTTGTGTCTTGAAAACCTTTGTGAGATGACTACAGCTATGCTTGGATATGCTCAGATGCACTCAGTATTCATTTCATAATGAGTTAAATGTGTTCTCTTCCACTAGCTCTAGTAAGCAGGTCTTTAAAAGCTAAAAACTTCCTATCAAACACAAAGTCAGCACGCTGTGTGCCAGGAAAACCAGGGCTCTTGTGGCTAAGGCCCACAGCTATGGTGTATCCACTTGCAAACTCATCAAGTTTCAGGTGAGCAGAAACACGGACTTTGGTCCCAAATAGCAAGTACAAAAGAGCAGTGCAATCAATAGTGTCCTGGGAATTTTTAGATCCTGGACCGATGACTTTCACAGGCTGCTTTGTTGCCACTCTACTTGTACTGTGCAGCTGGAAGTTTGGCACCACAAAAGGAGCATGATGTGCTTTTAGCACTCAGGAAATTTCTGACAATTTTAGTCCTTCTTCATCCTTTGGTCTTCTGAGTAAGCTTGGAAACTGTTTGGTCTCCAGTTTTGAAGGAGACCTGCCCACAGGCAAGTCTCCATCAGTGTAACAGCACGGGGGAGTAGCCGTAGACAAGGGTTGCCTGTGCTGTTCATACTGGGAGGTTCAGAGAGCCTGGCTGTGTGTGCCTGGAGGCATATTTTTGGCTGTTGGTGACTGCTGGCAAATCTTGCCCTTCTGTCTTGCCCAGCCATAAAAGAGGCAGCTGTGGGACTGTATGTTGGCACCATGGTCCCTTGCAGCAAAGAAGGGTGGGCTTGTACTGCAAGCTCCTGAGGACTGGGCTTTCTCACTTTTCCCAAATGGCACTTGGCAGCTGTGGAAGAAGCAACTTAAACCACCACAGCTATTTTCCTAGTGAATACAAGTCCTCACATAGCCCAGAGTCAAAGCATTAGTCAGCTAAAATGACACTGAGCCACTGGGTGTGCTTGGACATGCAGCATCCTACGTGCTGGGCTTGGCAGCTTTCAGCTGTGTCTGGTCGGTCTGCAGGAGAGCCAAGGAGCACCTCTGCAGAGGGAAGCACACTGCCATCCCACCCTCCACCTTCCAGCAATGCTTGGGCACAGAAGGACAAGAACAGTTTTTCCACATTTATATGGTCATCACTAGGCTTAGTGGCTCACACAGATTCAGGCAGGACAGACAGCATCTAACTTCAAAAAGACAGGAGTAAAAAAATGGCAAATTAAAAATGCTGTGTATTTGTGTAATGGAAGGAAAGTTGTGCTGAATCCCAGAATACATGGAGCTGGTACATGGCTGATGCAAGATTTAACCATTTAGAAGATTTAATGAAAACTTTTCTTACTCATATGAGTAGGAGATTTCTCTTGGAACTCTAAGCTGTTTAGAAAAACAAGGTACTTGTATTCAGTTTCAGTTTTGAGTTACTGCTCTTGAAAGATGCTGGCTGACAAAAATGCAGTAGTTGACGGAGGTCCTAATGTGGCCTTGAAGTGTCCATGGAATAGATAAAGTGCTGCTGGAGTGCACATATTCTGTGCTGCCATTCAAACAAGTGTCAGCCCTCCTGACGCAGAGATGAGAACTGTTTTGCTGCCTGCTCTGTTCTTGGTCTCTCTTTTGACCCTGGGAGACGGTTAGTGATATGCACACCTAGAATTGCTTCAAGATAAAGCTCATTTCACATGATCCCTTGGGTAGCCCAAATAGAAAGTTTACTGAATCCTTCAGTAAATGTTGATGTCAAGTAGCTTAAACCAAAAAGCCAGAAATGAACTGTAATCGTTCTGTCTCACTCTGGTTGTGCCACACAGCTTTGTGTACAAACAGCTATTGGGTTCAAACGTATTGATCTGTTTCCAGATCTGCTCAAGCACACAGGGCATATAAAAAACCCCCAGGCACAGATGAACTCAAGCTGGCTCTGCCCAGGCCAGGCGTTCCCATTATGTGGTACGACATCCTGTCTTGTGGCACAAATTCTTAGCTTGGGGGCAGGGATGGAAAACTTCTAGATTGCAGCTGACCCTCATATCTCCCCTGTCTGGTGGACAGGCACAAAAACTTGAGTTAGTACACACTCATTTTGAACGTACTTCCAGAGGTGAGGAGATAATCCCAAATTTTGGGAACACTCCAGTTTGAAACTGGACATTCCTCCTGATGTAGCTGATGAATTGTGGACCCAGGTGCTTTGAGAGACAGGAGGTGTGTGCTTGGGATGTTCACTTCACTTGGAACGCAGGCTCACCCTTGACATAATACTGATGGTTTTTTTGCCCAGTTTATTTTGAAACTTCTTGGGAAAAGAGGTTTCTACATTCTGCTACATTACCGCAGTTTCCATTTTTTTTCCATCAGGAAAACTAATTTACAAATATTCCACCTGTTATCTACTTTGTAACAGCATCACTCAGCATCTCTAGACATGCCCTGGAGTACCACTGTCTTTTCAACATTTGAAGAATTTATCTGTTCCCCTTTCAGGCTAGTTCGTAATTGGGAAAATCCCTCCCTTCCTGGCCTGCTACTCCCAAGACATATACATTCCACTTTAACAGTTATTTTAGGTACTGTTTTCTTACATAAACCTTGTACATTCATACAACAATCTCTGTTTTGTAGTTTAGAGCAATAAATTTAAGGATATCTTTCAACTCTGCCCTCAAATACAACTCCATTTCAACACTGAAATGACAGAAATGTTAACCTTTAATGCTGGTCCTTGGCCAAAGACATTAAATGTTACCTCATTCTTTTCTGGAAGTCCAGTCACTTAATCCCAGGAAATAAAAAATAACCCCAATAAATTTCCTACACTATTGGAACTTCTAATGCACATGAAAAGGCATTGGACAATATCTAACTGATCAGAGCTATTTTCTTAGCTGGAAGGGAAAATACACAAATTAAATTAAAAGCAAGGAAAAAACAAATGAAAACCAATCTGTTTTGATCAGTTTCTGATGCCCCATAACTCCTGCCCTGGGCCTTGGCCTATCTGACTCCTAAGTAAATATGCATGGCAGAGAGCAGAAGCCTACCACAAACCATGTAAGAACACAGTAACTGATTAATCCTGAACTGGAAATGGTAGAAGCCAAGGGAAACATTAGCTGGAATTCAAATAATAAAAATATGATTTAGCAAGTCAGTTTAACTTGTGCCCTGGTCATTGCCAAAACTTGTTCATGCTTTTTGGAGTCAAGATTGATGGCTAGATGGCCTCCCTCAGTTTGGAACACAAATGGAATATATTTGCTCCTAAGCTGGTCCAAGTTAAGAACCAGCTTTCACTAGGAGTTACATTTAATTTTGATGGTTTTTTTTTTCCTTTTTAAGATAATAGAGACATTAAAAAGCAAACAAACATATACTTAATGCTATTTATTTGACATGTTGCTTGAGTGCTCCCCAAGTCGAGGGGCTAATTGTGCCTTCAGTTGTAACCAAACAAAATCTGTGGTTTATGGTATCAAACACAAGTCTGATTTCCAGAAATGCTCGTGTTGGCTAACAGTCACCCTTTTCAAATTTTGCCAGCTGGTAAGTTTAGGCTTATGCACAGTGTAAACACTTAAAGATACTCCTAATGGAAACAGAAGGCAAATTTCTTTCCATACCATAAACTTCACCATACTAAGACTATGGTGTCCCATATAACAATATTTTTTTAAAGAAGGAAAGCTTAGTGTTTTCTTTTACATCTCTGGAAAAAGCATTTCTGTAAAAATTTGCCAAGCCAAACTTGCAAATCAAGACATTTTAACTTTGAGAATGGCTCTGAACAAGTTATTTAAATTCTATATTTGCTCCCCCTGTAGCATAACTTAAGGAAAAAAAAATAAAAAGCAGTATTAACTATTGTAAGAAGAATACATTAAATACACTCTAACTCCTCTTAAACCCTCTTGATGAATGCTAATTTGGCATCTGGCAGACCTTCAAGAAAACTAACACTAGCCAATATAGGGCTGGAAAATTTTAGTCTTTCAAACATCCCAGGCCAAGAAAGGAAAGAACATACACACGAAAAGAGTAAGAGTATTTCTATTCTGTCCTTCTCCAGCTGTTTTTTTGCATATGAAAGGTTCTTAGCTACCAAGTGGCTCAGACTGCCCGGCCTGTGAGCCTGCTCCCGGCGTGCCGCAGGGCTGCCTGGCTGCGCGTGTCCCGGGCTGGCAGAGGTGGCAGGGCCACGGCGCGGCGGCACATGGTGGCATTCACCCTCAAGTCACAGCAGATTTGCTTTACAACCAAACCACGCTCTACAATTTCTGATCTGCTTAGACCATGAAAACAACTAAGCAACCAGCCTCGCTACTGCTAGGGATAGTTTCCAATGAGAGACTATTAGAGAGCTGAGCTTTGTTTTTCTTTTACTTTATGCCTTTCAGGGCATGAGTGGTCTTAACATTATTTAGCCTTTATGGAGCTGAAGGAACTTTATGGTTCCTTTTAGTAGGTACTCTGAGGTTTAACATGCTTTTATTTTGCACTCCAACAGAAGGTTCTTTGAACTCCGGAAAATTAAATCTCATTTGAGAATGAACTGCAAAACTAAAGGAAAAGAAAACTCTACACCAAATATAAATCTGGAAATACAGTTATAAGTTAATGTAGTTAAATAGCTGACAGTGGATTTGTCCCACTGCTTGGATTGATCTGTGTTACCAGTCTACCTTCTTGCTCCCTAGTGGTCAATATTCAGGGTAAAGGATTTAAAAGTGAACAAAGCTCAGCAGCTGGAGCCTTTTCTGTCAGCCATGTGACCAATGGGAACATTTGTCAGTAAAATGTTGGTGGTCCACTTAATTTCTGCATGATCAAAGTCCTTAAATCTGAGCTTTCTTTTAGTAGTACCAAGCGATGTTTATTTGTAGTTTTGCTCTGTTTATTCTGGTTGAAAGGACATGTTCAGCCTGCTTTGGATCAGCTGATCTGCTGCCAACCTGTTTCACCTCTGAATGACACGTGTTTAGATAAGGACTGATTTGGTCTCTTTGCAGATGGAAAATGTTAGGCATAAAGAAAGCCCTGATTACTCTGAAGTTGTGATGACATGAGATCATAAAAGATTTATCACAAAAAAAAGCTAATTGGCTAAGCTGTGCCAGCGTTTTGCAGTAAAATGGCATAAGTGACTGCCCATCCAGACTGGCTGTATTTCAGCCACACATGATATGATCCCTACATATAAAGTTTTAATGCCACTTTTATAACCATGTCATGTCCTGTGGATGAGTGGTTCAGGTTCCCTTTTCCCTGGGGCAGGTCTCACTACTCCCCAAACTACCCTTCTCCTGCTCCCCCATCTCCTGTCATCACCCCAGTAGCCGTGCCTAGATCCCTGCAAAAACCCTCTTACTGTCCAAACCCCTGCTTCTTCAGCCCTTCCTGCCTTTCCCTTCTCCAACTCCTGCCCATCAGTGCCTCCCCTTCCACGAGCCCCCTGGCTGCCTTCCCAATGACCTTCTCCAGACTGGAGAAGTTGCCGGGGTGAAGCCCAGGATGGTGAGCCTGGCTGGTGCCACTGCTTTGCTGCTCAACTCCAGTGACTGTTTGCCTTTCTGCTTGGGTATAAGCTGCACCACAGGAGTGAACTGGAGTTACCTGACTGAGATGCTCTGTAATTATATTGTATTATTTATGCTGGTATTATCAGATGGATTCTCAAAGGCACTTCTCTCATTTGAATTCCTCCAGGGACCAGGGCTACATTAAATACCACTCCATAATTCTTTGAAAGCCAGTCTTTCAATTATTTTCCTGTTAAAGTGTGAGTCTATTAGATCCAGCACTAGTTACTAGAAAGGTGCTGATATCACTTAGCTTAAGTTTAGCTTGAGATTTAAGATTCCAACAGCTGGGCAAGAATTGGGCATGCAGACCTTAATTAATTCTGTGTAGTTGTCTTTTGATCTGCCCATGCATAACAAACAACTCCAGAAAGCTCAGCTTACTCACTTAGCAGAACTCCTCACCACCTATAGCTCCATGAACTCTATCACATCTGTCACAGCAAACATCACCTTATCTGTCTTGCTCTCACAGTACATCTCCCACTCCACTGTGATTTGCTAAATCAACATCCAGAACAATGTACAGGATCTAACTGGAGCTACAGGATCCAAGGTTCAGGATGACATAATGGAAATCAACATATTTATGAGATCACAGAATGTTACTGTAACTTCCACTCTCATTAAGATTTTCCTCAGATACCTACAGTCAGAGTTTGCCCCACTCAATTCATCATTCTGTCCTCAGAAATGATAGAATACTCATCTTTCTACAACATAAACATACCTGTAAATGCCCTCCACGAGGATGATAATTTTTCTCCATGCTCTGTGGGTGCGAGGCTGTCCATATATTATTGCATCCCTCAGCAACTTCTCGAGGCTCTGCATATCTTTATTTAAAAATAAGAAAAAGGAGGAAGGAAAAACATTAACAAAGATCTTTCTCAAGAACTTCCAATTTTCTCCTGGGCACTATTTTTCCTATACAGAAAAAGACAACATTACAAAACAATGTGTCCTAAAGATAAACTTCCTTTATTAGTAGGCAAGACCCAACAATTAATTTAATTGGCGTGAATGCAATGTAGTGACAAAAAGAGTTATAAAAAGCTTCGAGTAATACACCTGCTCTGGGAAACTTTCAGAAATCCTTGGCATACATTTTTATTTAAAGGCAAAAGGGAATCACTTTGCTTCAGTACTGAGGCTAATTGCCAGCAGCTCTGTGTAGGGGTTGCTGATACTCATAATTTATCAAGGCTTCAATAGTGAGTTTTGGTTGCTTTCCAATCACAGGCTCATGAACAACAAACATTTCTTTAGCAAAGGTTTTAACAAGGCTGCACGAAGCACATCAGGATGGCAGCAAGAGAAGCCTTGTCCTTCTCAAGAAGGAAAGCAAGTGGAAGGTTGCTGATGAAAAAGGAAGAGACAGGTGGATACAAGCACATGGCATGGATACACCGATTTGGGGCCTAAATGCTTGGTGCTTGTGGGACTTCAATAAAAGGAGACCTGGAACAAGGTTATGATCCTTAGCTGATTTCTTAAGGGCTGAGTGTGGGTCACCTAAAAAAATTCTTGAAGGAAAGCCATTGAAATTTTGAAAAACGTGGAAAAAGCAAGAAAAAACACCACAGAAATCAGGGTCAGACCAAATGTGGCTCTCAATGCACCAGCATTCTAGTGTCTCTAATGAATGGACACTGTTCAAAATGAATTATTCTGGTACTTTTCAGGAATTTGGATTGGTACTTCAAAACGTTTTCCAAGAA
Source organism: Corvus brachyrhynchos (assembly GCF_000691975.1). NCBI lineage: Eukaryota > Metazoa > Chordata > Aves > Passeriformes > Corvidae > Corvus > Corvus brachyrhynchos. Next base: position 1,588,454 of record NW_008240228.1, read on the forward strand.
CATCCTACAGAGTCTCATAATATCCCAAGGAACACTACAGATCAGCTCAAACTGTGGCCTGAGAAAATCAATGGCATTTTTTCCCAATATAACCCCATTTGCTTCAGCAACACACCTTAACACAGTTGATATAACCTACTACAATAGCACAAAGTTAATGTGTAAAATGAATTGTCCCAAGCAAAGAAAATACACCTTAGAAATATTAGTATTGATCTCTACTTTGGTTTCTGCCCGAGGGGAATGGGGTCGTTTGCACATTAAGTGCCCATCGTGAGTAACCTGTGCCCTGAGAGGTGGCCAGGTTATGACCCAAACCCTTCCACATCCTGATGCCTCCCCTGTCCCCAGCAGCATTCAGTGATGTTGATGAAAGGTGAAGTTCTCAGCAACAAAACTGCCACTCTGCACCTTCCACACTGCCACAAGGACCGAGCAAGCCCTTGCTGTACTCTACAGAGCACAAAATAGGCATGAACAATACCAGTTGCCCCTTATTTCAGTGGTGCAATCGCCTGCACAGCTCAGTGAGCTCCGAGACGGAAATGCTGTTAGGAATGATGCACACAGCACACTTTCCACTAGATGGCAACCAAGGAAACAAAAGTTTTTTGGTGCTTTATAAGGGAAAGTTATAACCAAGCTGAGCATTTGCAGCTGCTCACGTTGTCTTTTGTTTCAAGAAGATAGTATTTAGAACTCCTCCTAAAGGGCTCCCTCAGGATGACAGAGAGCTCACAGTAAAATTTGGACACCCCCTTTTCTCCACCGAATTGTTCTCTACTGTTGTCACTGTCATCTATATCCTTTTGGGACCTTTCAAATCCTCTTCTGAATCACACAGGGTTTTTCAATTCAGTGTTCTATGTGTCAGTCCAGATTGGCTCTTGACTTCAGGGAAGTAATTTTGCCTCTGAGCTAAAAGCATGGCTTGAAGATTCAGTTGTTTCAGCACACATTCACATAAAAAAAAAGGAAAGAGGGGATGAAGTGAAATGTATAATTCTGTTTTAGAAAATACAAGGCTGTGAATAGCTTCTCTGTTCAAACTACTGTGGAACATGAGACCACAGACTGGGGAGAACCTCTCTGAGGGATGAGCTTCCCTGATTTTACACATAAGATAGTCCTGCTGGAGTACAGGCTACGGACATGCCTGTTTGCAGGGTCAGGGCTATTTCACTTTCTTTTCAATATCTCATTCCAAAAAACATATACATGTGGCCCTTTCTGAAGCCTGTAATAGTCAACACATAATCTGTTCAGGTGGAAATGAATTTTACTGACCTACTGACTCTGTGCCTCATTTGAAAAGGGGAACTAGGCAGGAAGAAAAAATCTGTAACTTTAAATATTCCCCACAAAAGGCTGATTCCATTCTTCAAAGTGAAGACAAAGTGCTCTATGTGTTTGTGCTTAGGCTTTTCAGAAAGCAGGGATATACTGAATAGCAGGAAAAACAACAGTGCAACCCCAGGTGACTTTCAGATAGCAAATTATTTACCCATTAAATATAGTTAGATTGAGAGACATTAGGACATTAAGATGATGAGCTGCACGAGTCCATCTTGAATAACCAGTTATAGAGAAAATAACAGTCCTTCCTTGTTTGACCATCACCAGCCCAGGGTTTTCAGTGGCAATGGCCAACAACTGCTCACCAGCCCAGGAGCTGGTGTTAAGAATTTGACTTGAGCAGTCTGTCAAAGCACAACCAAATCTGTCCATGTTTTGCTTTCCACCTTGTCCTTATAGCATATTGTCCAGATATGGAGGGAAAAGTTTCCTAAGAGGGAACAGTGGATCTATCAATGGGTTGGTGGACTTGCATAATCCTTGTTCGGGATTTTTCAGAGTTACTTCAGGAGAAAACAAACTGCCAGTGGGCTGGAGCGAGTCTGGACCTGGGCAGGCAGCGTGTCATGCTGCCTCCAGTGCAGGTGGGACACCAGGCTCCTGGAGGGAGCACAGCACGCTCAGGGAGACACGGCGTCTCCACCCCTCATCCTTACACTGCAATGCTGGGGATGTCATCACCATTCCTCTGCGTGGGCTGGCAGCTGAATCCTGTTTAATTAAAATAAACAGGCTGCTACTACTCTTGTCACATTCTTCTTTTCGCTTTGTGCTTGTAACTCTGATTTTCAGTTTCTCCCCTTTTGCACTCTCCTGCAAGTTCTTGCAGACCCTGTGGCTACACATGGATATCTGTTTGGAACGTGGGAGTGGTGATCACTGCAGCCTCAGCGACAGTCTGAGACTGCCCTCCCTGCCCCGCAATAAATACCAATCTCTCTGAAAGGAAAGGGCACTGGCTCAAGAAAGCTCCCTGCTCACACTTGGCAGGTCAGACGTGGCTTTCTCAAAGCAGAGAGGACAAACGCAGACACAGCGTGCAGGGAGCAGGACAGACCAGTCTCCTTGCCCTGGTGGCGTCTGTATGTGTCACAGGGAAATACACACCCAACTGCCGTCCACCTATCTGGGCAATAATCCTGTCTCTGATAGTGGCCAGAGGCTTCAAGAAGCACAAAACTCTAGTGGGTAATGTGCCTTTCATCCTGCTCTGTAATAGCTGTAACACTGCCCTCCCTTCTGAAATTCAAGGCCTATCTACACACTTAAAAAAAAAAATATTAAGGAACCATCCTGTACTAAGCCACCACAAACTCTTTGGGTTTTGTAACCAAAGAGATCTCTTTCTCATTTTTACATGTTTATGTATCTCTTTCATTTCCCTCCTATTTTATTTGCTTGCTTGATTAGTTGCACTTAGTTTACCAATTTTCTTTTTCTTTTTTCCTCTTCTTTCCTTCTTTTTAGCCAGAGAATATATTTACACTGAAAAATGAAGGCCTTCTGCCACTGAGAAATTCCTTCAGTATTAACTACAACTCCTCCAGGTAGCTGTGCTTTCTCTTTAAGGTGTCCTCACGGCACTTGTATCTGAACTCCAAAGCAGTAATTTGACTGAGTAGACTGAGAAATGCCAGAGTTGGATTAACATAAATTCACAGTTGTTGTCCAAGTTGGAAACTGTATTTTGTATGGAAACCTGGACAGCTCACACCTGCATCACACACTTGTCATCAACCACTTGATCTGTGAGAAACTAAAAAATCCCTTACTACTTTCACAACACTGAAAAAGGGCATAAGGAGGAGCTAGGAACATTTTGCCCTGATTCCCATTTCAGATGTGGAGTCAAGCACCAGATTAGAGGCTGGATTTTCACCAAGGTGCTTGGTTATACTTTGCAATTCCCTGCCTTCTTCATAGGATCCCTTGTTCTGATTGCTCAGTGAAATGCCCTTGCAATGAAGAGAACTGGAAATATTTTTCCCCCGTGGCCTGATTTCTGTACCTTGTCACAACATTCCCACAGACAGTTCCGGCAATTGCAAATCTATACCTGAAAATGGGACTGCAGTTGAGTTGCCTGATGCTGCAGGGGAAAAATGCAGTAGAATTAGAAAGAATAAACAAATCCTAAGCCTTGTATGGTGCCTTCTTTTACAGGCTGATAAGAACAGAACTCACTTGGATATAGTTAGTCCATAACACCCTCACCTGTTCACTGAAGGAACACCTGATACTGGTATAAGACCCAGAACTGCTGTGAGAGACACTCCTTGATAAAATCACAGGCGGATTGATTAATGGTTAAATATTTGGTTTTGCTTTTCAGGTTTTATTGGAAGTATTTATTTATTGTTACTTACCCAGATAAAGATCGGAGGTCCTGAAAAAGGGCTGTAAATGTATGGTGTTCTTAAAAGAGTGCCTTAGAAATTAAAAAAAGCTAAAAACCAACAGGGGATAAGTCAATCTCTCCCTGAGCCAGGAAGTAAATCCTGAGTTTAGCCCCCATTTAGCTGAAGGACCCCCATGCCTGTCACTTGGGGAAGGTGGGAGAGAATCCCTGGAGCCCAAGGCTGGTGAAGGTAACACCAGAAGCCTTCTGGCAAAAAACTAACCAAGGCCAGGCTACTACTACCCCAGAGGTGGGGAGAGGTTTTAGCCTCCCACTTTCTCCCACTGCATACTGGCTGTTGGACTGTGCTGCTGCCTGCATTCCCAGTGCAGCAATGCAGCTCTTTCCCATCTTCCCAAAGAAATCACTGCCTGGGAAGTGGTAACCTGAGTGGTGTCCACACCACAGCAGGGGAGACAAAAGGCAGGTGCTTTATGGGCAAGTTAGAATGATTTTAGTCCACTAAAGCACATTTAGGACTGCTTAGACCCTTAAATAAAATTGAAAAAAAATTAAAATCCCCTAGGCCTTCCTCAGAGCAGAGGCTCAAGGGAGCTGAACATTGCTCACAAAAACCTCACAAATGCCTGCCACAGAAAAACTCCCTGAAAGGCCAAAACCCCTGTGCCAATCCTGCTATGACCTGGGCAGGGTGAAGAGTAGAGACAGTGCTAATGAGAGCCCACAGGAAGGGAAGGCCCTGTCCAGTAGTTTTTAGTTATGGGGCTAAGATGGAATATTCTCTTACATTTCTCTCACATGGATGATCTGTGGGTGTGTGCCTGTGCATTTCTCTCAGGCCTGTAAATTCCTGTCTGTTTACAGGGAAGGGATTGTTCACTGGCAGGCAGGATGTAGGGCACATTCCTCTGTCCAAATAAAAACAGACTTAGAGGTCCACAGCACATTTTTGTCCCATTATTCACCTTAAGGCTTGTAAACCTTCTCATACACCTGTGCAATTTTTTTGTCAAAAAGGAGAGATATCTGGATGCCTTTTATTTCATCTAGGAAAAGCATAGAGGTCTAAGAATTTTGTCTGTTCTAGAAAAACTACTCAAATTTTTTATGGAAAGTGTAATGTCTAAGAGAGCTACTCACTTATTGAAATAGAACTTCATTAACTTTTTTAAGAATAAGAACTACATTATACATAATTAAGGTAATAGGTAGAGATTCCTTCTTGTCTTACCAATGAAATAATTCTCTATTAATAATAAAAGAATAATTATTTACTTTTGAAAGATGAAAAATCAATCCAATATTACAGATTTTATGCTTTGAAATAAAGTAACACAGTTTTACAGAATTAGCTGTAGCACAGCCTTTGAAAGATGAAGGTGTTTCATAGCAAGTTTAAAATGGTAGATTTTACTCTCTTTTCCGTGAAATATTTTTATCATAGAACAAAGTTTTGTATAATTTTTCTCTGACAAATAGTTTTTCCATAACAGAGCAGGGAAAGGAAAGAGGAGAGAGATTTATACGCTTGTTAGAACCTGATGGTGAAATTGATGCTTATTAAAGATCTTAAAGCAGTAACTTAAAGTGCAAAGTTTTCTATTTGTGCACAGGGCCAATACAGCACAAGGAGCCTTGCTTTCACATCAAGCAGTGTGACACAGAGCATGGCTCAATTCCCCTATTCCTAAGCATGACAATGACAGCACGAGCATACTCTGACAATTTGGGCATGCCTGTATACATCATATACCCACACAGTAGCAAGAATGAATCTGGGAGCATAAGCAACACAGCTCTGATCTAACAAAACAAACATCTGTCTAACTGAAAAGAAACCTCCCAACCCAAGCTGGAAGTTTTGGTTACTTAATTAATACAATTTTGGCCCTTAATTTATTTGCTGTACTGACTTGTTTACACTACTCCCTGACAGACCCAGAGAGAACAAGGCTGTCTGCTTCATTTTGGGTGAAACCATGCATCGTACAAAGGCACTTCCTGCTGTATTATGTTTTCCACATCCTATTTCCTCCAAAGCAAAAGGCACCTACATACATCTCTGTGTGTGTGATTTTAGATGTTAGTGATGTGTACTCATGAGTATGATTAAGGAAACATTAAAAGACAGAACTTTCTAACCATAGAACTAACAAGCTGAGAGACTCACAGAGAGCTGAGAGAAAGCATGAGCATGTGAAGCTTTCTCACATGAAGTGTTCTCTAAATGCAGCTTAGACTTGAAACTACAAAATTGTGACAACAAAAGCTGTCACTCAATTCCAAACAGTATTTGCAAAATTTTCCACTGTTTTATTTTGGAAATAAGTTAAGGCAATGTCTCAGCAATGGCATACACGACTGTCTTCGGCAAATAAAGATCTCTAATCTAGATACCAATGAGTTTTTCCAAAGCTTTTCCACTTGAATGGGCTTCCCCTGAGGTTTGCCAAGATTCTTAAAGGAACTGTCTGCATTTTCCAGTGCTGGATTAGTGCTGTTTGGGTAGCTCACTATTATTTTTAGGTTCACCCATTATTCAGAAGAGCATCAGATTTATTTACTGTCAGTGCAACAGAAGCTGGTTAGTTATCAGGTTCTGGGGAGGGGAATGAAATATTGAGAGATGGTTAGAGACCGAATTCCTTAAAGAGAGCGTGACAGCTCCAGGTGATATCTTCACAGCTTAGAGTAATAAACTCCTCAAACTGTGCTTGAATGTGCTTTGAAATGATGTGGGAAGTGACAGAAGCCAGCTGGACTGCACGCAGCATAGGTGGGTGGAGAGGCTGAGAACATTTGGATTTGGGTAGTAAGAGGTCAACCTGCAAGATGTGATGTAAACCTGATTGAATGGGAAAAGGCTTTGGACAACTAAGGAAAAGTTGAGAAAAGACTGGTGTGGCAACCATGCTTAGTATATCCAGATTTGTGGAAGCGGACCAAGTTGGGGTATGCTACAGGTTAATCTATGAATAATTAATTCTGGAAAAATATTCATGTTCAGATGGTCTTTAATTCTTGAATGATCTCCAGAAATTGCTTCTTGCTGAAATTATGAATAGATATTAATTATAACAACATCTTATATTATAATTATAGTGTGCTTTTCATTCCAACTCATCCTTAGGCCTTTTACAGCATATGCATAATTCATTTTTGCTCCCCTTGGGCCTGAACACAACACTTAATAAAGAGAAGGGATTGTATTAGCTATTAAGAAAGGTAATCAGACCTCTCTTCTGATTTCTCACCACTTTTCTAGTTTCTAAACCTTTCTTGCAATCACTGTCTGGTGGCAGCAGTGAGGATGGAAAAGGGAATTGCAATGGGGAATAAGGGAAAAGAACAAGGTCTTGCCATCAAAGGCAGTCCCAATGTCTGAGAGTAACCACAGCAGCTTTAACAAAATAAAAGTTAAAGAGCATGAGCATTTTATAAGGTAACTATACAACTGCAAATTAATGTGTGATTTCTACACTAAAATTCTATTTCAAAGAATATTTGGGATGATGCTCTTCATATAACCATCTGCATCTTTGCTATTAGATCCCTGGGAGTTCAGAGTAACTGCTTCAAAGGAATGCCAAGTTAAGGTAATTCTGGTTTCACTGAACCTGCTGGAAACAGAAGCATGTTTCTGTAATTGGGTTTCTACTGTTTGGGCTACAATGACAGTAACAATAAAACTTTTATGACAGCACACAATCATTCAGCAAGTCAAAAAGACACAATAGCAATTATAGTATTGCACTATTAATTTTTCCCATCAGAAACCACTCCTAATATTAAATGGTTGATCCTCCTGCCTGGACAAAAGTATCATCTAGGAACTGACAGCAAAGTAAGCATTGAAAGAAAGCATTCTTGCCTTTGAGATGTGAACAACTCTGTCTCTAATTTTTCCAACTTCAATACTCACTATTGTGCTTGAAGATTCTAATAGTGGCACCTGAAAGCCTCGCACCAAGAACGAGAGAAGTGTGGTTCAACTCATCACTTAAAATGAGGCAGCCCTGTGGAGAAGGAGTACAGTGAGCATCTGCATGAACTGGGAGGCTGCTGACACGTGGGCATGTGTGTGCCAGCACAGAGCATTGCACCAATTAAGCTGTAAGGATTAAACATGAAATGAATTTTCTGCCACTTTCCTGAAGGTGCCAGGGTGCACTGCAAAGGCAGGCAGAAATAATGGGATCATATTCTCAGGCAT
>NW_008240228.1:1596420-1626540 GCF_000691975.1 Corvus brachyrhynchos
GGGGTGAAATGCTTCTTGTAACTGGCAAGCAGCAAATAAGCCTATTAAAGATTGAGTGCTTTATAGTAACATCAGGTGATGTTGCTTACTCTATCACCTGTCTACAGCCCATTTCGAGTTGTAAAGAAACTGCAGCCACCACCCCACACATAAAGACTGTGTGACAGCAGTGTAAGGAGGAGTAGTACTGAGGCTGGACTGACATCAGCAGTTTGGACTGCAGAAATGAGATCAGGAGAGACTGATGCCTTGTAAGTCCCACCTCCACAAAGATGTGGGTGAAGTTTAGGAACCAGAGTCTTCCTCTGGTAAATGCATATAGAGTTGACCTGTAGTATACTTTCTATTAATTAACTCAGTTGAAAACTCATTTTGTTTTTTGGAAACAAAAATAGAAATGCGGGAGAAGTAAATTTGTATATTGTACTAACAAGGGGCAGGACTCACAGCTGAGTTCCAAAGCTTGAGCCCTTGTTTAGCTCTGCTTTCTATTAACCATGTTTCGCTGTCCTTCATTACCCAAAGGGCAACACATCATTAAGCAAAAACTTATTCTCGAATAATGGATTAAGCCTAGGTTGACAGATGCTCACACAATCCCCCTAGACACTGGTATGCAGAACTAACAGTAAGTGCAGATTCATCTTGACAAGAAAATGTAGCTGTTAGGCTTAATTATAGAGGAAAACATAGGAGTAAATCTCTCAAATATATGGTGGATAAATAATATTTGTAATATATAATATATAATAATACTGTAAAATAATATATACAAGAATATATATACAAGAAATAATATATTGTCAAGAAAAAAATACAATACATATTTATTATCTTTATTTGTGCCACTTATATCTAAATATCCCACCTCTGACAGAAGCTTGAATCTCTACATGAGGCCAGGTAAGGGAGGGAAAATTATTATACAGCTAAGCAAAGGACAAGTACCTCACACTGTATACCTGCAATTTCATAAATTTACCTTCATTAATTCTCTGTATCTGTTCCCTTTTAAACTGCTGGACAGGTTCTCCAGCACTGCAGCAGACTGAAGTTCATGTTCTGGGCAGCTGAAGCAACTCTCCCTGCCCAACACTTGTAAACACGTATTTTAGAGATCTCTTGCAAAAGCTGCATTCATCTTCAACAGCGAGTGAAGAAGTGACTTCACCTCTACACTGGTGTTTCAGAAGAAGTCTTGGTCATACACCTCAAACTGAGCTCATTCCATTTCCACCAAGAGGGAGGTCATGTTTTGTATTTGCATGGCACACTTCATACTGTTGCCCAGCTGGACGAGCTGAGGAGGAGTTACCCACTTCCCAGCTATCAGCACAGTGCATCTGCCCGTGATCTCCGGAGTGATCAGTGGCAGGATGATGGATATCCATGCCTTTGAGTTAGGTACTCCAAACTGGAGATGAGGTCCCTTTGGCACCAAGTAAGAGCCCAACTTTTGTAACATGATGGCAGCTTTAGACTTGCATTTCCTGCCAGCTTTCTTCGAAGGGCTGGCTGGAGCTCTGTTCGCCAGGAATGCTAAGCACTGTGCTTTTTCTTTTCTCAAAGTGTTGTAAACTCTATCCTAATCATCATCTTTCGTCACAGGCAGCTGGGCAAAATCTCAGCAAGTAGCCCAAATACTTCATCCCACAACACCTGGACATGTGATTCAACATTTGCTTAATTTTTAGGGAGAAACAACTTCACTGAGAGGAGCTAGACAGCCATGTCACCGATCCTTAAACGGATGTTAGGTATGTGCCATAGCAACACTCAGCGCTAGCACAGATGATAAAGGAGCCTATTTAAAGTCACGAGGTCATTGGCTTTATGACTCACACATTCCTGATAGCAAGCTTTGTTCCTCGATCGAGCCTTTCCACTTACTGAAAGCCTAGAATACTGCAACAGTAGTTAAAACAATTAATAAACGATTGCTCTGCATGTTCCTGAAGGAAGTACTCACCTTTCCAACAAGGGCTGGAATATTCATCGAGTTAGTTGCAAAGCCCATGCCAAACACCATAGCATCTTCCACACCAAGGAACTTGGCCACAAGTTTCTCTAGCTCTACATGTTTGTCTAGGGTGCCTGCAGAAATAAGCACACGGAATATTAAATCTCATTAAACTGTGAAAGTTATTAAGACACAAAACATACAAAAGAACAGGCTAGAAGTGTGTCATTAAGCTCTACGACATTAAGTTCTAATGAAGGTCTTCCATTTGTATCCTGTGCATGTGGGCTAATGCAAGAGGTGCAAACCAGCTGTGACTAATGCTAACAAACACTGCTGCTGTTAAGGCAGCAAAGCAGTTGCTATGGGAAAAAACTTCCTTTTCCCGTAATAACTTTTGACATAGTTTATTCTGAAGACTAATTTTTTTTGTCTTTTTCTCTCCCCTGCAATGAGGGTAAAAATACCTCCTTTTTGCAAGAAATGTGGGACAAACATTTTAGGCATTCTTGAGTTCTCTCGATGTGAAAACAAATATGGGTGACAACAAAACTCTCCCTTTTTTATTGCCTGCCTATGTATATGTACAACACTCTTAATTAGGATTTTATATGGATAGACAAACAAAAGCAGTCTCCATATTTTTCTGCTTTGGAAAGTAAAAGCTATTCCACTCCCCATAACTGATGATAACTCTCCTCTTTCCTTCCTCTCAACAGGAAACATAAACAATAATGCAGCACTAGAGAGCCTTCTTAATTGCATGTTAATTATCTAATATTAGTGCCTGAAGTCTCCAAACAAGTAAGGTGCTCCAACTATCCAACAAAAACAGTATCCTTTCTGCCCAACTCACAGCGGAGGATGACAAAATACAAAAGGCAAACAAACAAAAGAGTGGTGTTAAGAGACTGAGATAACAGATAGCTTTGAACAGTAAGGAATCATCTCAACTTGCCAGCTCTCTAGTCCTTGGTTGCCTGGCTGTGCATTGCAGGGACCAAGGCAGAAGGAGCTCTTACAGGATGATCTGTGGGGAAGAAAAGAGAGTGGCCTGTGGATTCTGACAGCATTTCCCCTATGAATAAGGCTGTAATCAGAGAACAGAAGAAAAGAATTAGGCAAGTGAATATGTTACCTCACTTGCACTGCACAAACTGATGCCACAATAACATAAAGTGAATTACAATGGATGGGACAGGAAAGCTGTGCTCACTGTGATGAACAAAGGGCAGATGAAGGAGGAAAGCAGAAGCTTGGCTAGAGTGTCTCAACAAGAATGATGAGTCAGGAAGATGATCTTACCTTCACCATGGAGCAGAGCTCATTAAAAAAATCAAATATAAGTGGCAGGAGAACAGTTTCAGCAACAGCACTAAGTCAGCTGGTTACAGTGAAGCAGCGTTTTCATTATTTTTTCTCATTAAATATCTAAAGTCAGAATGACATCCGTTTGGAAATAGACTGTGACAAATATCTATCACACAGGCAGGTAACTCTCCAACAATCAGGGAGATAAGGAGCAAGGGTCATGTGGCTTCTTGAAAAACGTGGATTACATGGACAGTAAAGGACAGCAGTGCTGAGATTTTGCCAGGGCCCTCCTGGGCTGTGCTAGACCAGAGCCTACTCCAGCAGAGCTTCAAGAGTGAGTCTGCACTCGTATCACACTGCATCTACCTGGAGCTGGGTTGTCTCTGTGCTCTGAGAATTAGGTAGTGTGATACAGAAAAGGTGGCTCTGCAGAAACTCCACTACGTGTGAGCTGAGTTTGTGTGAAGCTCTTTGAGGATGGCTATTTTTTGAGTTTGTACAACCCAAGATACACAAGGGTATGAGCTGGCTCTGCACACAGCCACTGTTTAGTAGCCAGGCTCCATGAAATACAAAACAGAGCTGAGCTGCTCACTGGGAATGTGGGTGAGAATGTCTTAACTTGTAAGCCCAGCAGAACTCAGCACGTATTTCTGTGGTTAGTTCTGTATTTTTGCAAATTGGGCCCAGCTAGTCTTCAACCTGGTTACAGCTCTCATTGACAACTAAGAGTTCCAGCATGATCAGCTGCCTTAGTGTTCCTTTCACGTGTTATTTTGTCACTTGAGGGCTATCAGCACACAAAAAGGAGATGAAGTCGGAAATGGAAGCTTGAAGCCAAGCACACTACGGTCATTGCTTGAATTAGAAGGTTTGTGAAAGCATGAGAAACAAGCAGTGCGTGCTTTGCAAGGCAGGCATTTTAAGGCATGACACAGTTGTCCCTGACTATACCAGGGCTAAGTCTGACACTACTGGGGTGGAGTTAAATTGCTTTTTCGGGTTGCATCACATGTTTTCTGTTGTTGCAAACAGGAAAAGCCTGACTCAATACAGATTGTTCTGTTAAAGCTCCTGTTAGATGACCCACAAAGGAACAGCACTTTTTGGAGCTATTTTTATTGATTTTGTCATGGTGAAGAATGAGACATTCTGAAAGTGACTGATTCCTACTTACTATTTACTGATCCTAAGAGTGAATGCAGATGATATTGTACATCACTATTGCCTACAAATCCTGGAATACAAATTGAAATTGGTTTGCAAAACAAAATCCTGAATGACAAGGATTTGCAAAACGAGCCCTGGTTTTGAATCATGCTAATTACCGTGGCAATATTGTTGGTGGGAGGTAAGGTGTTGCAGAAGCAATACAACACACACCAGTACTGTCAGTGGGAGGTTCGTGACAGCTGTGTACATCGAACAGAGTTGAAAAAGCATATAATTATGCTTTTAATGTAATCATATCAGATTTAATTTAATCATATCAGACGATACCTCCACACAGGATGTCCTTGGACACTCTATAACTGACACCAATTCCATCACCTCTCTTCATTGGAAGAAACAAGGGGGCAGGTGTGTGCTGCTGGGATGAGGCTTGTCCACTAGCACTCCCAGCTGTCACAGCCACCGCCACGACAAGCATAAGCAGCACTACCAGACAGATGCAAATTTGATCCAAAGGAACTGGCACAAGCTGAAACATCTCAGCATCTAAAGCTACATAACAAAGGCAGTAATTACACAGCTCTTCATTAAACACAGCCTTAGAGATGTCAAGTGAGGTTATCCTGGCCCTTAGAATGTTTTGTGTTGTACTAGATTCAAGGCCAGTATCGTGATCTGATGAATGAATAGTGATATACTGGCTACATTTTTTTTAATACATTGTATACACAGATACGTTTTATGCTTGCCCTATAAACAGACATTAGAATTTCCCCACTGACTGACTACAGCTTGGCTTGACCCAACAAATGAGGACACAACTCAATAATATACACCAAATCACCAGGAAAGATTTAAGGGGAAAAAAAAAAAAAAGGTAACTGCATCTTTAAGAGACAAAATTAAATCCTTTTGAAAGTTATTCTTCCCTGCTGAACAGCTGTACGTAATAGAGTATAGCAGGAGTTACTGTGATCTGAGACTATATAGGTATTAAGATCAAAGATCATATCAAAAGTGGACTTTCACAATGAGAACCACCTCCACAGATTCCCACACTTCTCAAAGCAAACCCCCTCCTTTTCAAAATCTGGTGACCCAGTTCCCTCCATTAACTTGCCACTGCACTCTGTTTGACAAGGAACATGAAGTACACTGTGTTTTGACAGGCTTTTTCATAGACTTACCCATGCTGTTGGGCTGAAAGTCACTGTCAGACTACTAGACTGATAAAGCTGGAAGATGGACTTCCCATGATCCATACAGCCATTATTTAGTTCGACATTTTCAGCTCGGACAAGATGGTTTATGCCACTGGTTAATCTGCCCAAGACAGTCTTTCAGGTTCTTATACACCAATGACACAGACTGGTTGAACTGCCAACATGGGCAACAGTATCTTGTAATAGAATTTTATGCTTGGAATTCCAAGACCCAAAGAAGACAGGGAAATACCTGCTCGCCTCAAGTTAAACAAAAGCTGGGGGAGGAAACTGATATAAGCAACAAGCCCTTGAAAGAAAAAAGAACAGCTGGGAACCCTACGAACCCCTGAGGTGACTCACCAAGGTGAATGAGAACCATTACACTATGAAAATGAGGGCTTGTCAGCAGCATCCTTGGGAGGGTGGGGAACAGAACAAAGCACCTGAACCTCCTTGTCGCATTTGACACTTATGGACATAAACTCACTCTGGTAAGATGCTTGTCAGAGATGAAAAAAATCTGTATTATTGAAACACATACACGTTTTTACAAAAGCAAGATTGGATGAGTTATCAAGAGAAGAATGAAGAAACAGAAGCTGGAGAAATATTATTTCTTTACACTGTGTTGCCAGAGTAGACGATGCAGATGGTATCACTGTCCTACAGAGCCACCACCAGAGGAAAGCCTCAACTTGTAGACTGAGACATGTTGGAAAGAGAGGGAGAGAAGCACACAGTAATGTTATGTAGTTGCCTCATTTGACACTGTATGTGCAGAAAAGAGTCCTAAAATAAAGAGGTTTTGATGAATCATTTGATAGAAAGGAAATGCTCAAGTTTTCTAAACATTGCTACCAACTGACAGGGCTTTCATACCACAAAGATGCCATGGGTGCCATATATCTAATAATGTACCTGTGTAATTTATTGATTCTCAGAAAAAAGGTGGATTAGTTTTAAAAAACCTTCCAGTTGAATTTAGATCTTCTGGTTTTGCTTCCTTTTTTTTTCCCTTTAGAAAAACGCAAGGTTAAAATTTCCAGTTTAAATGGAGCTGCTTCATGCTAAAGCCTGTATGGCAGTACCTTAAGTATCTAAATACTTGCATGCCGATAACATCATATATTGGCGATATTTTAGGTATTAAACAAGTCACACAACCCTTAACTCCTACAGATGCCTTCAATTCCACCTGCCAGCAGATGGACTATCCAGACTATTAATCTTGTTTTGCAAAGTATACTTTTGTAATGGTGAAATACCAGGAAATATCCTGACCCAATGATCCCAAGTTGTTCGTAAGTTGTTCATAAGTTGGATTAGTTATTTATGAGAGGGTAGGTACAAAAAAGGAAAAGGCTGTTAGTAGGAGATGACAAAAGAGAATTCTAATGTTTCCTAATTTATACCATACCCTATCAGAAAATAGCTAAGATTATGAAGTGTGTGTGTGTGTGTATATATACAAACATGCACACAAATTCTCATTTTTGTGGCTTTATTTCTCCTTAAGATCCTACTTGGAAACCGTAAATTATGGAAAATTCAGTTCTTTATCTCTTTCTCCTAACTGAAAAATGAAACATTTATTAATGTTTGTACAGTATTATGTTTAAAATGAGCCCTGGCACTAATTAAACCTTTGAAGTAGTATAAAAGAAAGAACGGCCAAATAGTTATTTTTGTCTTTTTGAAATGCTGCTAGAAATTCATATTGGGCCTTAAAACCCAAAGGAAGGAGGTAAATAGGATTGAGCTACTTTTGTAGGTTGAATGTTGGCACAGATTTTCAGATCTACTTTTTAGAAATGAGACCACAATCAAGTGTAAAAAATCCTCAAAGAAAAAGCCCTAAAACTGAGTGCAAGTTAGGTGTTAAAGGGTAATCTCCTAATATGCCCTCCAGAGTGAATCACCCTGCAAGTGTTCTGTGCAGGCTCCATCTTGTCTTTTGGTCCAAGGCATAATCACAGGAGAAGGATTTCAAAAGGCAGGAATCCTGCCTGGCTGCTTAACCAGCACTAATGACACGTTTGCTCCAGTTACTCACGTATACCATCTCCATGAGGAATAATGGGGAGCTAGATAAACAGAGCATTGGAGTACTGGCTGTCCATGTGACAGTCCTGTCACCAGCCTGGTCCCAAGCCTAGGAGCACTCAGAGCACGATAATCTGCCTTATCTTAAAAAAAGTGTAACTTTGCTGATTTTATTATCATCTGAAAGCAGCAAGCAGGAAACTAATTGGCATGTTTCTCAATAATTCTCAGTCACATTGCTTAGAAAAGGCTGACTATAAACACTGAGCCACAGGATGGGCTCAGAAAAAAGGCTTTTGAGTCTGCTTCCAACAGTAGCCAGCTCCCACTCCAGCCATTAAAACACACTGATTTGCATGGGAAAAAGGATGTTATGTTCAAGTTGTCATTCTTTCATATTTTTCATTATATGGGGGAATACTTACTATTTCATATTTATTTAGGTTCCTATTTGCTGGCAGTTTTATTGAGCTAAAAAGTAACACTTCTGAGGGAAAAATTAACACACGGAAAACAGTATAGGTATTTTTGGGGCGTAGTTTACACGAAATGCCCTAATGTTACAAACACTCCATTAGTTGAACAGTTGCTGTCCAGTTACTTATGGAATCATGGAATGAATCACAGAATAGTTTGTGCTGGAAGGGACCTTAAAGATCATCTCATTCCAGTGCCCCACTTTGGGCAGGGACATGGACACCTTTCTCTAGATCAGGTTGCTCCAAGCCCCATCCAGCCTGTCCTTGAACACTTCCAGTAATGGGCATCCACTGCTTCTCTGAACAACCTGTTCCAGTGCCTCACCACCCTCACAGGGAAGAATCTCTTCCTGATATCTAGTCTGACCCTGCCCTCTTGTCAGTTTGAAGCCATTCCCTCTCATCTCGTCACTCCACGCCCTTGTAAAAAAATCCCTCTCCAGTTTTCTTGTAGCCACCTTGCGGTACTGGATGTCTACTTAAATCCTTCAAGACTCAGGAATTATTTTCCCAGACCCAACATTTATTCCTAAAAACTAAAACTTCCTACTTATTTTTGTCCCAGTTGGTTTCTTGATGTATAGTGAACAAGCCAAGAAATAAAAACAATGACCTTTTCCTGCACCTACAGGAGAGACTGCTGCTGACAAAAGCTGCTTTAATTTAAATAACTCCCATGGTCAATTTTGTCAGGTACAGTAGGGGCACATCTCTCTGTATCCTCCCTTGGCATCTCCCACAGTTAATAAGGGCACTCTGAATCAGGTACAGTTTGGGTATTTCTAGTAACTATCAATGATCTCTCCTCTGCACGCGTGGCCGATGTCCCTTAGAATGCAAGGGAGTGAGAAGTCCTGGCACCTGCAGCAATGAGCTCCTTGGGTCTGCCAGCCTCCAGTATTTAGGTGAAAACCTTCTACCAGCTTCATACTGAAGATCAGTAGATCTGGTAGTGGGAGAGGCAATGGACAGTGAACCCTGACCACTCTTCCACATCACACATTGTATTGAACACTTCTACAATTTCTCCCTTTAGGCTCTTTTTGAGTGAGATGACAGGCATTTGTGACAGCTGAAGACAGCAAGCTCAGTAGTTGTTCACCCAGAAGCCATCTGAGGCCTTTGAGGATGTCTGTGGCCCTTCTCTTACACTTTCCAGTTTTGCTAAATATTTCTGATCAGACCTGCACAGAGTACTCAAGACAACAGCAAACAGCAGCTTTATGCAGTAGCATACTGAGGCTCTATGGCTGGCTTTCTGTGTACTTTCTAGTAACTTCTAGTGTTTGATTTGCTTTCTGACCATGGAACAGTAAGTTAATTCTTCCATGGATGTACCACTTATAACTCCAAGATCTTGCTCCTAAGGGATAGTAGCTAGCTTCGTCTCAAAAAAAGGAAAGTATTTTTCTTTCACATTGAAAGTCCCACAAACCCCTCAGAAATGTGTCTTAAACAACACCATTATACTAAGAAAGTAATTTATTAGTATTACAATTAAATAGAGCATGGAACTAAAAATTGAGAGAAAAGCCTTAAATCTTTTTATGAGGGACAAATCTAGGAAGGTCAGCCACTGTTTTCATCAGTTTTAACCATGCTGTAAGAGGAAACTACCTGCAACAACATTCTGGTACGACAGCGTTGTATACCCTCTTCACAGCCTGGCCAGTTGTAAGAGGAGGCGTGTAGGCAGAAGACCATAAAAGACAGTTTTACTATCATGTATTCTTTCAAATATCACTCACATTACTTTCACTTGTGTCTTCTTTGTTTTACCCTCTCTCTGAAATCTTCTGAAAGCAGTGGAATGATGCTTCTCAAAAAGAGAGCTACCACTGCTTACAGAGAGATCTTGGTAAAACTCAAACATGCCAGACACTTAAATGCACACAGGCAGAGCAGTACTTCCAAAGTCAATTAGCCTGAAAATATAAATATGTTCAAGTGCTCTCTTGGATTAGAACCCCACAGGCAATTTGCACAGCCTTGGCTCTTGCAGCTCACTGCACTTTTACTTGAAAACACTTTACCTCTGCACACAATAACAACAGAAGTTTTGAAATGTGATCTGCCCAGAAACAAACTCATCCTGTTCTTTTTATCTAAGATGAAGATGAGAAATGATAATTTAAAAAGTTAAGACCTTTCATTCAGACCCTTCCCTATCTCTCTCTTTGATACATTTAACTCAGAATTTTTCTGTTCAACTGTGATGAGAATGCAGCACAAGAATGTAAAGGAGCAAGGAAAGAGGATATCCACTATGAATAAGAGGCTGTTTTCCTTAGGCTGTTTATAGAGATCTTGGTGACAGATAGGCTCCAAAGAGCCAGCACCAACGAAGGAACCACTGCTCAGCACACAAACACAGGCCCTCTGTTACCTGCCCAGGATAAAATGCTGTGACTGCTCATTTACACCAGCTAAGTCAGGCCCAAACACACTGCTTTCCTTTCTTAATAGGTCTATGTCCAAGCTGCTCTCCGAAATCCACTTCCAAAAGACTGAGACTCACAAGGATTTTAGGATGTTCTTTATCTGTAGTCCATGCTTGCATTGTGAATAGTCTTGATGCAGTTCATGGGACTGTTTGTTGTGAAGGTAATTAGAATGAATCTAAAACCCTGCTCAATCAGTGAGGACAACAACAGCACAGGAGCTCAGATGAAGAGAAAATCCTATAAATCTCTACACACTGGCTCTCAGATACACTAAATGAAGTTACCTATTAAGATTTTTAATATTTGAACACAGAATCAATCTTTTAATAAGTTGGGTTGGTTTGTTTTTTTCTTATAAATTAAGCCACACAAGTCTTCCATTAAAAAAACTCAGCAAAAGCTACAGAATAAGGAACACCAGCCATAACCTTAGATGTACTGAAAACAACTTGAAATGTTCTTAGACAAAATAGAACCCAAGAGAAAAAGAGAGAAAGCTTCCTTCAGTACCTTAAAGGACTAGCAATGGTGACCACTTTCAAGCATGCAATGCAGGTTAAATAATATATTGCAGTCACCAGATGGGTCACCTACAAAAGGAAAAGTAGGGTCAATCTGTAAACCCTCTCTGGGTGGTGCCGCTGACATAATTACTATTGGCAAATCAAACCACAATGACAAGATAAGAAGCAGGTGACAAAGTCTGCATTACTTTTTTGTCTGAAATGGAGACTTTATATAAAAACTTAAATTAAATACAGTATTTTTTCTGTAAGATTTATGGAAGAACAGAGGTTACTTTGAAGATACAAAACGTAATTTTTTCAGGTTGCTGGATTAGAAACAAGAAGTCTATAAAGACTTCTGCATTCTGGGAAGCCTACATCTTCTTTCTTTTTTTTTTTTTTTTTGATAACTCCCAAGAAAGGTAAAGCCTGAAGAGAAATATCCTCTTGCGTTTCTATGGCTTGAAACTGTTTTATTTTTTCTGAAGTGTAAGATGATGGTACCATAAGGAATGCAAGGCTTTGTGTAAAAACAGAAAGTTGAAGGTAACACTGCATGCAGCCTACAAACCAACAAAGCAGACAAATCATAAAGGACATATAAACCAAGAATGTCAGATGGAGCCTTCCTGAATTTATTTGCTAAAGGCAAACTAGAAATATTTTGTTTGCATTTGTGTGGAAACTACTGGTTTTTGCCAGTAGTATCTCATAAAACATTGCAATACATTCTTAGAACACGGGATTAGAAACATTATGTAAAAGATCATTTTACTAATCTGAAACCTCTGTGTGTGATCATTTTACTAATCTGAAACCTCTGTGTGTGGTAACTGATACAAATCTGTGATGCAGTTGAATTTGCCCTTGAACAATACTTGAAATCTCAGTGCGTTTTTTACTTCTCTTAAAATATAAGCCTGTTACTTCCGTCATTAAAAATCCCAGGCCAGTATACGACACATGTGCTTTTGCTTTTCCAAAAATCAGTACTATTTTTCCTTTTGAAAAAAACCCTCATGTGAGAACAAATAAAACACAGCATTCCTTCTAATTGTGAAACGAGTAATTGCTGATGTGATTACAGTTCTCTAAGAATCCAATTCTTTCAAGATATCTGTGATAAAATGAGAATAGTTTTACAGAAACTTTGGTGGCCATCTTGCTGTTTACTCACCCATTTCTTGCCTGGTACTGCAGACTCCTGTCCCGTATTTTTCTAACTCTATGGTCACAGTTTTCAAAGCATTAACATCTGTTTCTGCAAAGCCGAGGTAGTTATAAGAACCCATATTGATTACATTCTTGATAGTCCTTCCTGTAAACCTACAATTAAAGCAAATTTTGAACAACAGCGCAATTTTCCCTCCAATCCCAAATGAAAAGAAAAAAACCCCAAGTTTTCCCACCAAATTTTGTTCTGGTGTCAAATTCCTACTTGGGAATTTACAATCCTCATACTCTAACAGCCCCAAAGTTTTTCTAGCCTTTCTCTTTTCCTAACTAAGTACTGCTTCTTGGTCAGAGTGCTTTCTAGAAGCCACACTGTAGATGGCAATATACTGGTAAATTGAATGGTGAATGGCTGCTTTTATGGTTTTAAATAAACAAACAAACCTACAACTTTATTTAAGGAACAACTTCCAGACATTAATTTTTCAAGCAAATTGTCAACTGCTTCCATTAAGTCATCGGTGTTCTCACACAGACAGAGAGCTTAAACTTGATGAAAATACGGGAAACACTATGATGCGTTCTCAGTAAGCTCAAATACAGCCAACCTACCCATTGTCTGTGCTGTGAATTTCCATAGCTGCTTAATTCAGCTGCAATACACCAAAACCTTCAAGCTGTAATCTGCTTAAAACCCACTGCCAAAGACTCACTATGAAGGCAAGAAGCCACATTCATGCAGTGCAAGGTATTATGATTTAAAACCTAACCAAGGGATAAAACAAATTTTGTTGTAATATTTTGAGTCAAGGTCTGTTATAAATGGAGTGTGAGCAGTCTTGTGCTGACACAGCCAAACAAAATCTTGCAAGCCAAATTTTTGGATTGTAAACCCGTTTG
The DNA here is from genome assembly GCF_000691975.1 of Corvus brachyrhynchos. Taxonomy (NCBI): domain Eukaryota; kingdom Metazoa; phylum Chordata; class Aves; order Passeriformes; family Corvidae; genus Corvus; species Corvus brachyrhynchos. Next base: position 1,609,618 of record NW_008240228.1, read on the forward strand.
CAATAGAGTTGGAAATCCATACTGCATTTCCAAACAAATACTCCGATGAAAAGGATCAGATTGTCGGCATGGTGCTGACTGCAGAAAGAAGCATGCCGATGGATTCTAGACAAGGATCTAGACAGAACTTTCTGTGCTTTGCAGAGGTATCAGGAGTATGCTTATGAAGCTGAGAGCAGCAGAGTGTAAGATGACTCACCTAAATGTCCAGTTGTAATCATCTGTAACGCGCTCCATGAGGTCAAACTGTGGCCCAGGGACACTGCAAATTGGACGATTCCAGTTATCCCGTATTCTCAAATAGAGGTTTCTGGTGTAAAAGTTCTCAAAATCTTGATAAAGTGGCACAAAGTCCTGGTTTGAAAACATGCACAGGGTTATGTTGCTGGGAAAATATCTGCTTCTGTACCCAACTCATTCCTATTAACAGGGAAAAACTGATTCATCAGTAAACAGAGCGATAGCAGCCACAAGTTGGTCTAATTCCCCCTACATATCCTGAATGTTGGAAATGGTAAAAAAATCAAAATTCTTTCATTTAAAGAAACCAATTGTTTCAAATTGATCATTTTTCTACATGTGGAGCAGATTGCAAAAGACAACTCACTACATTTCATGAAATGCTGGATACATTAGACTAAATCTAGTCCAACATATGGGATTTGGGCATTACTGGCCTGACCTGGAGGTGCAAACATCCAGTTAAGACAATTTTTTTTGGTTGAGAATTAGTGTCTATCTAAGGATTTTACTTGGAAATTAAATTTAAACAAAGCTTTATATGAAACAGCAATATATCCATGTTGGGCACTGCATACAATAAACTGATAAAATAACATGGCATGCAGTTAACATACGTGGGAGAATTAAATAAACATGCAATCCATAGTGAGGACAAAAAAATTTAAGTGGCACAACTGGAATCAACAAATGGCTAAATCATGAAGTGAATTGAAAATGATATTCATTAAGTTATGCACACATCTTTGAAAATTGAAAACAGGAAACAATTTCAGGAATTTTATTTGCAAGGGAAACAGTAACACTCTCCATGTTTTTCCTTCGTTATGCCAGGTGTTACCATAAATGATGACTCAAACTGCACAGAGGAGGAGGAGCAACCAAAAATTCTAAACAAAATTGGAAGGCTGTTGATCTTGCAAAGGTGCAAGTTTCACTTAGAACTATGTGGGATGAAAAATTTCGGGAGTTACAAGAATTCAGACTACATCCGCTTTGTTCTGGGACATGACTCCTTAGTGCTCTGTGACCAGCAGTTCAGCAAACAAGCCAGCAATTATAACAAAGTTAGTACTGCCTCGCTGTGAAAGACCACATAAGACAGCCAGATGGGACAAAGGAAAATCAGGGTTTAGGAGATTTGGAAAGATGATATATTTAACAATAAGGCATTTCTGAGTTTTCTTTTTCTGTGGATTGACCTCAAATACTGAGATTCTGTTTTGCTGAGAGTATTATGGCACTGTTACAACAAGGTGAACATGTGCCTGGGTAAAAATCACGACTTTACATAAATGTAGGTACATAATCATACACATGCATACAACTCCACTGCAGGGTGTGTTCACTCCTCTCACCCCTTGTGCAACGTTCTGCAAAAATGAAAGTTGTCTGCCTTGTTACTTCCACAAGTCACTGTAAATCACTTGCAAGCAGGGGAAAACTCAGCTGTGGATACATAACGACCTTTTCATACATACTTTTTGTTGTTCTCTCTCCGCAGCAATGTTACGTTTTTCTAGTCCCCAGGCTCTCATAAAATCTCGCAGGTAGCCAAATATTGTTCCCACTGCAAACCCCACGAAAGTAAAAACTGCAACATACATTGGTGCCTGTTCAAAGTGCTCAATAAATGTTTTTTTGTAGAGAGTTCCGTTTGATACTCCATTCTTCTGAAAAAATAGAACAGAAACTTTTGATTAATATGTTTCATCTCATCAAAACTTAGACCTTTAGACCTTGGGGCAAATCTTTTTCTCTAATTAGGAGAGACTTTTAGACCTCACACTGTATCAGCTGAAGAAGAGGACCTTTAACACTGAAGCTGCTACTGACCACTACAAGTATCTCCCATTTTCTCTCCTCTCATATCCTCAGTTGCAGGTGTCTTCAACACCACTCCCTTGTCTATTTTGAAACATGTGAAACTTATGAAAGGTTGGCAATATATTATTGTGCAATTGAACAATTATTTCAAAGGTGATTAAATGGAAACCACAATACTCTGTCTCGCAAGACAGAGCTATAAAAAGGGAAGGGCAGCATTAAAAACTCACCTACACTGTGCCTGACTGCTTCTGGAAGTCTTGTGTAACCCATTGCAGCAACTAACCTTTATAAAACAAATCCTGCCTAAACCAGGGCAGCTTTACCACAATGTTCTCCAGACCTGACAAAGTATCCAAAACAGTTATGATCCAGGCCTTCTATTTCTCTTCTGATTTCACAAATGCTTTTAATCACATTTTCAGTGACCTCTCCCATAATTCTAAGGGTACTTAAAAACAAAATAGAGAAGAGCAAAAGAAAAGGAAAAAAAAACCCCAGAAGACACACAGACAGCCTTGCTTGTTAGAATTAGTGATTCCATTGTGAGCAAATTCTAGAAATTTACAGCTGTGTGTGGACAAAATATTTTTTCAATAAAACATATTAAGATTTCAATTTTCAAATTAAAGAAGTTAAGTTTTTCAGTTGCAATATTCACTAGGCTCATCAGATTATTCTTTGGAAGAGTGGTAACTCCCTTATTTCTGCAAAACATCATGGCCTTTACAGTTACTGTCTAGTAACAGCCAATTTTCTAATTCAAAACTAACAAACCACAGTCCAGAAAAAAAAGTGCCCTGTTTAAAAAACCCCAAAACCAACCAACAAAATACCCAAGACATATACTTTGACATATTATAAAGCAAAACTACTAGCATATGAAGAAATACCATTAATACAGTTCTGCCTGTGGGAAGGATGAATTAAACAGAGTAGATTACCTAGTTATGTAATGAAGCTAGCTGAAATACCATATTCATATTAAGAACAGTTGCCAATTCACTATACTTGTAAGGACAGATTATTATTGATCTTCATACTGCATCAAAATGTTTTTATCCTCAAAGGATTTAGATTTCTGTTGTAACTTGCTGTCCAATCCTGGATTCCCAAGGGGTTTTTGGGAGAAAAAGAAATTAAAAAAAAAGAAAAGCATTGTTGGCCACAAGAGAAAATAGAAAGGCTGTGAAGGAAACCCAAAAAAGAAAAAAATATTGGTTGGGCTGAACAGAAACACATTTAGACTTTGGAAACACTTATTGCCCTGCAAGGGAGAAAGAATGCAGGGCTGGCTCTCACCATGAGAGGGGACACCTTTGAAGCAATGCTACACATGCACTCCTACCTCAAGCTAATTGCTCTTTTAGGGCAACCTATTTGCCATGAAAAACATTTTATGAGGACGAGTTAAATACATGGTCAAGTCAAATTTCACATGAGTCACAACAGCTGTGTGCACACAGTGATGAGACAAATATTTCAGACAGGATTAAGCTCAGTCCTATTACCTTACATTTGCCATGGGCTAAGAGCACATTTATGGTCATCTATGGGAAATTCAAGTGGCATTGTAGCTTGATGCTCTTGAATCAATTGGCGTCAGGCTGTGATGATGTGATAGTGCACCTGAGCCAGAGGAGAGAGTTACAATGTTTCTCTTCATCGATTTTATTAAGAAACACTTAATTGCTATAAACCTTATTGGTAAAGGAATGGGAAAGCTCCTATCAGACTTTTGCATTGCAACACTCTTCTTCCACAATAAAACTCTGCTGTTGTGGAACTCTCATTTCAGCAGGTGCCATTTGATGCAGTCAGTATGACACATGTATTTATCAGGTAACTGCTGTCACTGTCCTTAACACAAACAGCTGGGAGTAAAGAGCATAGACAGTAACGAAGTATGAAGAATGCAGAGTCAGATGTGACCCACATTCTCCAGGCTATGAAGGAAAAAAACCAAGATTCTTCATACACTTAGTCCAAGGCTGGGAGAACAAATTCAAAAAACACAGTGACATCTTGCCTAAAAAATAAAGTGAGGAAAACGAAGCGCATTTAATCCATCCCCAGAGTCCCACAAAATAGTAAAGAGAGAGTCTCAAGAAAGAATAACCAAAACAAGTGGATTTGCTGCTTCTGGAGAGTGGGAGAGTGGTAGCGGGGATGTTTTTGTGCAGCACTTCTGATCCAAGCATGGGGTACATGAGTGACTGACTGAACATCATGAGGCTGTTCAATTTCAGCCAGTCTAAACTGGCTTAATTGGTCAGTGAATGAATGCTTAATCGTCATTTTGCACTACATTACTGTCGGCTTTTTCTGTGTTACATGAAGTTTTATCTCAGAAGAAAGAGGTGGATTTGGAGACTGTGCATTTAGAACAGCAGCTATCCAGTGAAGGGTGATTTAATTCAACTCTGACTGGCATTGAAATCAAACACAGCAGATTTCCTACAAATGGCTGAAACGACTCAGAGATCATTACTTACACCATTACCCAGTGGGTGCTCTGCTGAACTGTGCACCCACAAGTGTCTCATTACCTGTAATAACACCTGCAGAAGACAGTGCATTTTCTCCTCCATACCTTCAACTGCAGCAATTGATTGGCCAAAGATTCTAAAAAAATATACATTCTCCCAACTTCAGCAATTGGTGGCTTTGAGATTTTATGACTCTAATAGTGTGTTATCACCTACAATAGTCACCAGGGATAACTGTGCATGTGTTCACCGTTTTTGAACCTAAATATGTTGGGAAAATGAATTGTGACTTTTGATAATTCATTTCATTTTTAAAAATCTGTTTCCTTTTCTATAATAAAATTACCTGACAGTGTCACGACAGTCTACTTTGTTCTTGTCTGTTCAGCTTTCCTACTCAGCCAGTTACACAACTCATAATTTTCTATACCTAAATAAATTCTGCCTCTCCACTTGTCTCTTTCCAGCCTATAAGAATCTGAATCTATATAACTCTAGTCCAGTCTCCTTGTGCTAACATGGATTTAAACCCCCCAAAAATAAATGTAAAAACTCTGTATTTTAATTTTCGACTTTCTATTCACTCTGCAAAGTTCAATAAAATCTTTCTGAGATACAGAGGATATGAATTAGGATTGCATACCGCACTTGAGAGCACAGTATGGATTTATATACCTGCAAATGATGCTTTGTCTTCTTTTCTGTTGCTTTTTAAAGACTGTTAACATTCTATTTGCCTTCTTGCCACAGTTCAGAGTTTCATCTCTTATGATTACACATATCCTTCCTCAGTTGCAAAAATACCAAATTTAGAGCACACTGCTATTTGCGCATTCTTGGGACCATTTTCCCTTCCAATTAATTCTTTGGTTTTTATTTAGTGACCTGAAATTTTTTCTGCTCTTTTGTCAACATTATACACACTACCAATGAGAAACTTCTGCAGAGTTTCTTGTTCAGACCAAATTTTTCAGCAACCTGAAGAATTCTGTATTGTCAATACATACTGTCACCTATTTCTCCTCGTCCCTTTTTCCACACCATTGGTGAAAATACGAGAGAGTGCAGGTCCAAAGAGTGGTCCCTGGGGGACTCAACTCCCTGCATTTCCCTCGTCACCTTTTCAAAAATTGTTTATTTGTAACCCCTAATTTCTCTGGCAAAAAGGCCAACATAAGCAGCAGCCCAGAATTATTCAGCAACTTTGTCTTCCTTTAAAAATCTTGAGTAAATACCCCTTTCTGATGTGTTAATCCACAATTTACTGGCTGTTTTAAAAATTCTGTTGGCATTCCAAATCAAAATAGTTTCTCAGTGGCCTGCCACACAGTAAGTTTACCTTCTAGGCACAAATGCAGGGAACCTACTGGTGCAACATAAAGGCACGCAACACAGAAAGGCTATAGGCGAAATTCAAGGAGAATGGATGTTTTACCAAGGAGTTTTACAAATCTAAGATTTCATCAACTTTTTGGAAACCACAAGCACAATCAGGGTAGGCAACTTTTGTGTGTTGATCCTCTGCTTCACTGGTTTCCAGTAAGATACTGCAGCAAGAGAATTCCTTGCAGCAAGATTTTGATGCCAAGGAAGTCAACAGGAGTGATGGCAATGCAGCAAAATCAGATTTATGTACAATACTCTTAGATTCCCATTCCCTATAATTAGCCATAGTATTTCAAAACTCTCCCCTAATGAAGAACCCCTTCCAAAATGCCTTCAGGTTTTCAAATGGAGAAATCAACTCTTACAACAAATCTCAGAATGCTATGAGAATGGACGTCAGTATAAAATACTGAATATAAGGGACACACAATGTTAATCAAAATAGCTTACTCTAGTAATAATGTAAACTCATCTTGAAGTCTATTAAACACTTCTGGCAACACCTTTACAAGGAATAGTTACAAAATATATTCGCATTAGCAAAGAAAAAAAAGGATAGCTATGCAACAGCATTAATAATACTTAAATATTTGTTCACACTACCATTAAAATTAGGAGATAATTTTTCATTGCATTTAGGTCCTGCAGCCCTTGGAATTGGCTAATTGGCATGCTAACTGGCATGAGCCAGATTTGCATTGAGGGGAGAGTGAAGAATTGAGCAGCACAGACACGGTGCCACAGTACCAACCCTGCGTGCTGGCCCTGATCAAGTCCCCAGCAAAGAGGTAACCACGTATGCTGGCACAAGGTGTGAGTAAGCCCGTGTGAGTGGAGTTGTATCAAGGAACCAGAGACCCAAGAACTCATGTTGACAAGCAAGTCTGTTCTGCAGACAACAAGCACTAATTAAATGTTCTTCTGCTATTATGGCCATTGTCCTTATAGCAGCAGGAGGTGCAGACAGGTATATATTTGAAATAAAACTACTGGGAGAACAATAAAGTCTTTAAATATAAGTTCCCTGCTAGGAATCAAATCTGATTCAGAAGTGGATGAAACTTTATGTGTGTTTCTGGATCAGATTTTATCAAGTTGTTGCATACAACCTATGAAAAAACAATACAAGCTGACTGATCCTAATACTTCCCTACAGATATGTATATGAAGAGAGGTGTTGAAAACTGTGAACCAAGTGACAACCATGTTTGCTCAATATCTGACAGACCTACAAGATGACAGTGAAATCTTAAGCAAATTAGGACAGGGTGTTCTTACAGCAAAAAACTGATGGGAGAATAGACATAATTGCTAATGCAACATCTGATTGCTTGTAGACAGTTTGGTTCTAAACAGGTGTTTCCTCCCCAGCATTTGAAGAGCATCTGGGACAGGACCCTAAATGTAGATGACTTTACATGTCCTAGGATGTGTGAGACAGCGACATGGGGAAGAATACAAGTATCTACATAACTAATAACATAAACAAGTAACAGGATCTACAGAGGCCTGTAACCTTCTGGAGCAGAAGCTGAAGATGGGATACTACAGGATTCCATTTCAGCCAAGGGAAGGGTATGGTCCAGCTGAATCCCACTCAGAGCTTGCCACTGGATAGTCACAACTTGAAGCGACTGGTGAGCAATTCTGTCTCCTATAGATCACTGTCACCAGAGGGCTGGGTCCCAAAAAATAAAACTGTCAGGTTCTGTGCAAACCCACCAGGATGACTGTCACAATTACTACTTTTCCCCCAAATCACTTCAGAATCCATTAGACACTGGAGGAATCTGGGTGATTGCATGCAGTTCCCAGGAGAGAAGAAAAAAGGAAATTGATATTATGAAAGCAGAGGTTCCCTGTAATGAATATACTATTGTCACAAATTTAGATTACTTCATAAATCTCCTCACTTACTGGCAATGATATCCTTCACTTTAAATGTGTGATTTCTTTTCTGTAACAACACATTTCATATCTTATGGGCTCAAGTTTCTAAACCGTAAGTCAAAAATGGCTACTCAGGGAATTCATATATTACTGAGCTATAAAGACAAGACTTCAATTAAAAATAGTTGTGAAACTTTTAAGTCCAGAAGGTGCTAAAACGAAGGTCACTGCCCCACGCAATGTAACAAAGCCACAAGAAAGTGGCTACAAAACAAACTGCAAGTAGCAACCAAGCCAAAAAAGCTTTAGCTCGCAGTAGTGTGCCTGCAGAATCCTCGTTTAGACTGATTATTGATTTCTACTGAAGTTTCAAATAAAATATACACCTGGTAGTAATACAGTCAATAAGGACTAAGAGTAAAATCTCCAAGATCATCCAGAAGGTTTAGGAAATATAAAACACCCTCAAAATAACTTAGAAAACCATGTACTCTTGAACTTGCCAGAGATTCAGGATTTAACAATTCAGAAACTCTATAAAGTTCACTCCCTGTAAACAGTATTAAATGCTGCTTGTTCTGCTGCTTGAGGTTTGTTTGAAGATTGGGTCTTCACCACACTTTTCACAAGCACCAGGAAATGGCTTTTCATTTCTTAATCAACTGTCATCTAATTGCTGGCTGAAAACTTGCAGCCTCTCTTCAACTACAGGCAAACACCAAAACGGTATGAAAAGATGGGATCTTCACCTTCCAGACTTGCATAATCTTTTCAGCTGAACGCAAGCTAAACTCCAACATATTCATCTTGCAGCAATTCTTTCAGCATCAACTAAACAAGTCCTGCAATGCTGACTGTGACACTATTATTATGAAAATACAGATGTGAATGACAAACACATTAGAAAAATACTGTGAAATACTGTTATGTAACGAGGAAAACAATACACATACTATATAATTTTCAGACTAACACTTTACTCTGATGCTAAAATGATACTTTTGAGTGCAACTTAGGAGGTTGGGAGGATACAGAAGACTTACTCATTTATAATGTCGGGGACGAACATTCAACAGCGGCAAGAGTTCCAAACAAGAAGAAACATGAACTCAGAAAGTACACATTTTATCTCAGTTTCGTAAGTTTTTGTTAAGGTATTTATATTAAGAAGTACCTTATCTGATATATCAGAAATTTTAGCCCTGCACACACTACAAGCAACATGCACTCCAGCATCAATGAATGTTTAATTTCAACTATTCAGAGACTGTCTACTTTGTGCAATTTTTCAGCAGGTAATGGTCACACCACAGTGTTTGCCAAAAGAAAAGCCATATATAACTCTTTATAGCACAGAAGCTTAGATTAATGCACACAGACTCAGAACAAATCCCAGGAGCAAACCATGAAAATGCAATCTCATGAAGGGGAGAAAAATAGTAGAAAACACAATTCTGAACTTCAAGGTTCATAAACTGCAATATAAACCATAACAGCTACTACCCAATACCAAATAACTACGGTACTTACATCAAACAGTACACGGGAGACAAAAACAACTGCATAGCAAACTCTTTTCCCAATGGCTTTACATCTGTACATTTCAAGCAATAGTAAGAAACAGTAGAAAGAAAAAGTAACATGACTGTCTTATACAGCTGTTATTCTGCTGTTACTCCCAGAAACTTCAAAGTGACTCAGCGTAAATAGGAAGGCATGAGGGCAAAGATGGAGCTTAGTAATTTCAAATTACTAGAGACAAAACAATGAAGTTCACTACCCAGAGAGATACTTACAAACACCAGAAGGTATTTCCTAACCTTACAGCAATTACAGAGCAGAAAGCCAGGCATGTGGGATCAGAGAGAAATGGATGAAACACCTGGGTTACAGCAATCCTGACATAGTTTGTGGAGTCAAGTTGCAGCAAGAATTTGGTATGATTTCCAAAGCTTAAGGTAAATTACAGGATTCACACTGCTTGGCCACATCACAGTATCTCCTGATCATCCAAATCCTATGGCTTTGGCTTTAAAAATAAACAAACAAACAACATGATGATGAAGTGGTATCACTTCAAAGGCTGCCAATTTCTGCACATCACTGGTGATGATCTACTAATATGGGAAACTACTTCCAGAAGTGATCCAGCATTTAGAAATTAATCTTATGTATCTCACATACATTTTTGATACGAAATTGTTCGTTGGGATGAAGACTGTAGCTGAATGCAAAGTTCTCAAGATGCGCTAGACAGATTGCTACTGATTTTGCCCAGTGTGGATTCTGAGTAAATATCCACATGAAGCAATCCACCAACTCCCACATATTTCCTACACAGTGACTTTGCACCAGAAAATGTTTTAATTAGCCATCAAATTCCTCTCCATGCAAAATTCCCTTGTGAAGAAAATGCTTCATCTTCTGCACTAACTAGCATAATGAATCCTCATTGGATCCCAGACCCTTCCCCATTATATGGCACAAACAGCTTCAAACAGGGCCAGGATTTTGCATCGTTTTAATAATGAGTTTAATAATGACACACACATTCCCTATCAGAATGGATGTGGCCATGGATGCTGGATCATGCCAAATACATTGCAAGCTTAAATCTTAAGGTGTTAAACCTTTAGAGGTGGTCTCAGGCCATCCTTGGTTCCTGAGATTACAGCAGCAGTTTGGAGAAAGACTTCTGGAAGTCACAATACATCCCTTGTTAAAGGAGCACAAACGTATTCACACTTCCTACCTTGGAAGTTGCATAACATTAGGATAATTTGCACATTATTTTGATGATTCTGAGAGTTATGCACAAGTTAAGTTGAAACTGTGTGCCTTCCAAGACATTCCTATTATTGCAAGGAGTAACTTGTTATATTTCAAAAACCTGATGAAAGTCGTTGCCAATTTTGTTAATGCAATCAGTTTAGCTGGATTTATGCTACCTCCTCCAAGGTAATTAACTACTTTAAAACAATACTTAAATATAAATATCTTGGCATACCACAGATGGAGAGGAAAGAGAGAGAGAAGAAATTCCACAACAAAAAACCCCAATGGGGAAAGCAGAATTTCTCATGAACAGATGAGAAAGAGGCAATCAAATTTGGGCTGCTAGCTTGACAGATAGGGGGATTAAAAACTCAGTAGGAAGATGATCGTCTGGGTAGACAAGGTCCACCTCCGAGCTAGGATAAGAATTCAGCATCAAAAGAGAGCCCTAGGGTGAAAAAACATCAGGATAAGTTCAGGTAAGGCATAGCATATAGGTTTGTAGGACAGAAGATTTCAAGGAAGGTGAAGGAGATACCCATCCTATCAACGTGTCAAGAAAATGAATAGCTTGACACCTTCAAACACAATAGAAGCTGTTTTAAGCAAGAAGACAAAAATGCATTTAGCCAATCGTTAGGCAACTTGGCAGCAGTGACCACGGCTAATTAAAGTCAGTTGCCCTATACCAAAGCCAGCATCACAGCTGGTACCTGTGATCAAATCACTGCACCATTTAATTTCACAACATGACGAGGGCTGCAACCCACCTATCATCAAAGTGTCTTCAGAGAACCCCAGTCTGGAGTAACCCACATTCACCAGCTTGTGCCCTAATGCAGCGAAGCTACTTCGTTTAACCAGTGACAACCAATTACTTTTTCTTTTTTTCACCTAAAAATCTACAGGAGCAGTAACATCCTTCTTTAGCTGCTTTTTTTTTGTTTGAAAACTACCAGGAAAAGGCATTTTCAATCTGTCATGGTTAAGTAGTGCCCACACCTATACCTACGAGAAACTTACAGCTGGATGCCTCCAGGAACAGCAGCTCTGCAAGAGGCTCTCTCCTCTTCCCACCAATTTCAATTTTTTCCTTGTACAACTGGAAAAGATGATCTTGGCCTATATGACTTCTTAATGGCTATTTAATTGTTATTATGTTAATTAACTATTATTAAATTGACTAATTCAATCAAAGCTCAAAAAATTTCATTTTACTTCAATTGCTCAAAGATCAATAAAAAAGAATCTAGAAATAAATTAGTGCTTTTTAAAAAAAGAGTGCATTCTACATTGAAATGCTCTTTATAAGTTGTTCCAGTAATTATCTAAGTCATAACACTGAGCATGAGAAGTGCTAGCTTTCTCTCATCTGAACCTTCTGTAACTACCCAGGTTTGCAGAAACATCTTTAAATAAATGCTCTCCTCAGATTTTATAGCAGTCTAGACACAGACAAAAAGGGAAGTCCTCAACCCACCTTGTACTGATTTTCACCAGCGGGTCAATGTCTTCCTAGAGGTTAGCACCTAGAGCCTGTGGTTCTTGGCTGGAAAGACATGGGTTAGGAAAAAGAAGCACACGAGAAATTCAAGAGACAAAAATCAGGTGTCAGAAAACTGAGGGAAAAAAAAAAATGACTGAAGTGTTTTGTTGTTTCAGCAAAGGAAGACACCTCAAATGCACTGCAAAAAGTAAAAATTCAATTGAATTAGCCTTTGGGTTTGAACAATCTTAACTTTTTTTTAAGAAAGCAATGGCCTACTCCCTCATGTTACTTCTCTCTCTGCAAGTACTCCTCTACTAAAGCTTTTGAACTCACAGAGCATTTCCATCAGATCTGATGAGGCCTTCATGATATCAAATTTTCTAAAAGCTTCAGGAAAATGTAACCTTGATAAGGCAAAGGGATCCAAATCCCTGAACTGAAGGACAGGCAGCAAAAACTTGGCTCTTTAGCCATTCTTGGAGTGAATTACACAAGCACAACTGTAATAACCCATGAACCAGCCTCTAGTTAGGTCTGAACAAGGTTCAGCACATTCTGCCTCTTGCCCACCTGGAAAGCAAGGATGTGGTAGGCAAGCTGGGATGTTCTGGGGTGGCAGAAGACGCTGGATATGTAACAACATGAAATCACTGCTTATGGAAAAAAATGCTTACAGGCATTTCACAAGTCTTTCCCTTACCTCTATTATTATTTCCTCCCATTTTGCCATGGGGCAAATTGGAAGACAATACTTAAAACATTGCTGCACTTTGGAAGTAATTTCAGGACACATTAAGGTGTATTAACTCAAAGTTTTCATTTATACTGATAAAATGGTAGAAATCAAGGGACTTAGGAAAAGTAGGAAATGGAACAGCAAAATCACAGATTTCAGAAGAGCACGACTGTATTCAGAAGTAGCAGGTATTGCTCTAGGAAGCAATGTTAAAAGTAGAAGGAGTTAGAGAAAAAACAACTATCTCTTAAGAAACTCATGTTAAGGGCAAAAGGACAAACCATTCTAGAGCTACTAAGCAGTACTAATGCAGGTCTATGCAGGTCTGTCCATCCAGCTTCAGACACTGCTTTTTGAGAAAGAAGATGTGAACCAGATGGAGGGAACTGGGAAAGAAGCATAAAGTCTTGTCAAGTAAGTTATGAGGAAAGAATGAATGAATTAGAATTGTCTAGTTTAAAGAGAAGAGAAAGCTCTAATGACTGGCAGCCTAAGAGTCTTCAAACATATAAAAGATAACTGCAAAAGAAAGAGAGTACTCTGTGCTCTATTAAGCATCAATGTGCTTAAATCACAGCCAAAGTGATCTAAACCAGACATTAGAAGGAGCTTTGTACTGATAAAATCAGTTAAATGTGAATCTAGAGCAATAGAGGTGTTTAAGATGGACATAAACCACTGGTAGGGACATTTCATGTAAAGTCAAAGCTAACATTGTCTAGCAGAGGACAGCAGAAAGCAGTGCTGTCAGTCTTAATGAAACCCCAAAACAGAGTGGCACATCTTATGAGCTGAGAGGCTGCAGAACAGCCTTCAAGATATTCCAGCAGAAAACCAGCCCTGGATAAAACTGACTTGCAGAAACTGACTAGATGACATCTCAAAATACTTTTAAGCCTCATGTCCTATTTTTCTGCTTACCTGATATTCACCTCACTATGACATGAAATGTGGAACAGAAATGATTGAGAACTGCAAAAACAGCTGAAACATATCTTCAGAGGGTAAAATGTAAGCAGATAGAGAGAACCTCTGAATCACAGGTGCTGGAAGAAGGAAATAGGTATACAGACTTTCTGCTTAAAACTAAAATAAAATTAATATTACTCTGGCTCTAGGCAGCTGTTGATGTTTGGGAAACCTAAAACTGTTCAGCACATTTCACAAATCTGTGTAACAAAAAGTCCATATAGACATTTTTTTCCCCTCTTTTGTGGACAAACAAAACCCCCCTGTTATCTTTACCTCATTAACATCTTTACATATCACCATTCTAGTATATCAACCCTCTGAAAGATACAATAAGGTTTCTTTGACTTTTCCTTAGGATAACACTTTGGTACAGACGTCTGTGCCCGTGCTCCTAAATTTGGGAAGTACAGAGACAAAGTGACAGTAGTTGGCAAAGCAAAGGCTAGGCAGGGTCATCTAGAAGGATGTGCTGAAGCTCTGATCAAGAACACACTCTCCTGAGCTACCTGATATGTTTCTAGAGCAACAGAAGATGCCTAGACACCAATCTGACTTCTTGTCAACGCAATCCAAAAGGAAAGCTCACGTAAAAAACATAGTTTTAAAGCCCATTAAAATGTAAAGATTTTAAAATACTAGTAGTCTCCTACTTCTGAAAAAAAGAAGTTACTGTTTAAACTTATACATGATAAGCAAATAACAGTAAACCTTCATGCAGAAGATAAATAAACGTTTTTCAGAAGACCTCATGTTTCACCTCTACCCCTCCTCATTTGCAAAAAGAACCCCCCAAAAAATACGAACTTGAGCATAAGACAAATGTTGTACCCTTCTATAATGGCTGCTACAAATGTATTTCTGCAATGAGGCAAATAATGAGCAACAACAAAAGGTGCCAGTGTCTCTCTCAACTGCAGTGGAGAGAGGGCCTCAAATTTGTTCTGACAACTTTAGTTCATCCAGGAACTCCCCTGAAAGGATGAACTACATACTTACAGCGTACCATCTAGCAGAGAAAAATATAATTTATTTGTGAAAAATGTCCACATGTGCAGAATGATCTCACTAGCATGTCCCATGGTAGAAATCAGTTAATACAGAATGAATGAAGTTCAGCTACAGTAGGGAAAAAAACCCCAACAAACTACTTGAGGTCCCATGACAGAAGCTCCTAACAAGATCTAAGGAGACACTCCTGTAGGTAAGTATTTAGATGTTTCAGACATAATGCTTTACAGTGAATTCTGAAACAATATTAGTATATTCTGATAACTCCTTATTTTACATTCTTTCCCAGTCCACAGGGAAAGCTGTTGCACTCCCCTCATACTCAGTATGAAATTAATCATAATTAAGAAATTTTATGTGCCCATCCTGACAGCTCCCTTATGGACTAATGGAATAACATCAGCCTGTGTGAAAAATATCAGTTGATACAAAATCAAGAATGGCAAGAAGGACATGCAGAACAACCACCATAATTCAAGAATATCCCCCTCTGAGGACCAAATTCATACTAGATAGTATTGTTGTCTCTTTTTCCACCCATCTTTTTTCTTTATTTTCGTGGATCAGATCTAATCTCTTAAAGCTGCTGGAAGACAATAAGTACACTAAAATACTACCTGCAGTTCCTACACCATAATTTTTCGTCTGCATTCTGCTTAGGAGAAATAAAGTAGAAGCCCGTGAACAAAACTCAGGTGGAGCTGCCCCCCAGCACGGACTCATGAGGAACAATCTGGGGTCACTCAATGGGGAATGCAGCTAAGGCACTGTGAGCTGCGAGGAAGGCACAACTCAGTACTCGGAAGCACAGCTGTTGGCACCACCCCAGGGCCCTAGAGAAACTTGGAAAAAAGATCAATCTTGCTATCAGAAAAACAGAACTGTCAGCTGTAAAGGCTAAACGATGTAATTAGCTTGAATTACCTGTTTAAATAATTGCTTGAGTATGGGAGGTCTGGATAGTCCCAACAATGCCTTTTACTTTCCCCCTTTAAGCAGCAGTGCTTCCATCCAGGCTGCAGGAGATCACACACAGGGCCCTGTGCTGCCCAGCTGCACTCCTTGTTTGACAGTCAGTCAGTCAGTTCGTGTGGCAGGTGCTGTCTGCAGTGCCTGGAGGCACGCTCTTGCCTCAGTGACACACAGGGGCTCCTGGCTCCCAGCCTGGACAGGAGCTGGCAGGTTTGTGAACTGCTGCCTGATGCTGTTTTATGAACACAGGACACCCTGGCAGTACCTTCCCTCTGTGAGAGGCAGCGGCTCTGGAATCCAGTCAGCTCAGTCAGAGGGGTGGGCAGGTGTGAGCCTTGCCTGCATCCACCCAGGAGGAGATGACAGTTCATGTCCCTGTCCTGTTATAGAGCCCAATCCCTGAAGTGCACCATGATCTCTAGCTTTAAGTCAAGAGAGAAATGAATGAAAGGCTTCTCCTTTTGGATAAAGGCAGTTCAGACTAAGTCAAGTGCTCAGTACAGCCATGTCCACTGGAGCTGCTGTGTGAAAATGATACAGAAATGTCCAGTAAAAAGCACTGGCTTGCCTGAGAGACCCTGAAAGGTACCAGCAAAATGTTATGCCAAATTTGGAAGAGCCAGAGAAAAGCATGCAGAGAGATTATATCCTTTCATGTCAAATATTCTAAAACGTAGATTCTGTATGAGTAGTTTACTTAAAGGTCTGCCTTGACCAATGCATTTCTGCTTTATTCTCACAGAATCACTGTAAGCCAAAGCACAGGGTAAAATCCAGTATCCTGCCATTTGTTAATTAACAGAATAGATTAGAATTTCATTTAAAAAGCCCGGACAAGTAGAGGAGTGTCCAAACTGGGGTTCTATCAGCCAAGGAGGAAGATTGGCTCCTACACCAAGAGAACTGAAAATGCAACAGACAGTGCAGTGAAGGTATACAGGAAGATACAGAAAGGAAAGACAATTATGCTTAAGGTTCAGATTATCACATAGGTCTTGACTGGAATGGAATGTAAAATCTTTAAAGTATCTTCACTCAGGTGCATCACACTGTATAGATGATTTACATCAAAACAGAACATAACCTCTGGGGGAATAAATCCATGCCAGGAGAGGAAAATATTTGACGCAGGCATTCCT
>NW_008240228.1:1626708-1627410 GCF_000691975.1 Corvus brachyrhynchos
AGAAAAGATCACAGACCACAGAATTTTGAAATATTTTTATTTTCTGTGGGAGCCATTCCAAAAATCTGACCACTTAGTTTGCAAAGCCTAGTGGAATTATTTTGAAATTCCATATATGTCCTTTTGTCTCTGTAGTGAACTAGAGTTAAGTGCTAACAACTTTTTCCTGTGTTATAAATCTCAAAAGAATAATGTGGAAGTCTTGCATTCCTACACAAACCCCTAGAATTCCGTCCTCATTTCCTAAGATCCATCTCAGTCCCACACAGCCCTCAAATCTGCTTTTGCTATTTTACGAGACATGCTGCAGAGGACACCACATTTCCCCAGAAACACTACAATTTTGGAGCTAGCAAGAAAATTTTAAAAAAATTAAGTATATCCTTGAGGGACATATGACAAAATGGATTAAAGCACTCTTACAGACTCAGAAAAACAGAAGAAAGGTGTTGTAAGCAGTTACAAAAGAGCTTGTGCTAGAATTTTCCTAATGGGAGTATGGAATAGAGCTGGTGGTAGCAGCCTCTGCTGCTTCTGTTTTAACTAAACATTCAGTCAGCACTAAAGTATTTCATTTCTGAGTACTACACTACTACACTCTAGTCAACACACGTTACCTGTGAAATTATTCTGCAGCAATCCACTTTCCAGTCCTATTTCTTTGCTATTTATGAAAAAAAAAAAAAAAAAAAAAAAAAAAAA